>NC_091434.1:140601626-140901626 GCF_964237555.1 Oryctolagus cuniculus | reverse complement strand
CGGAGGGACACACTCCTCGGTGACAAGATGCCAGTCCCTGCCACTGTTCAGAGAATACTGGAGCCGCACACTGTGGGAGTCACTGAAGGGCTTGCTACAGCCCATGCTCATCTCAAACTGCAAGAAGGTAGATGCTGACACATGAAAATCCCAGGTCTCAGCATAGCGAGGCTTTCCTACCAAAAAAAAAAAAAAGTTCAACAGTAGCATATGTGTGTGCTCTTTTTTCATTTGGCATGCATATCTGCAATCAACATTTTTGAGAGCAACAAAAATCATGGCTTATCTTTAGTGCCTTCTAAGTGCTTTTGATTTTTTTTTTCTCCTCATGTTTACTGTTTTGCATTTGGTCGCCACAGACTTGGAAAAACGGAAGGCTGCTACCTTGAATGGCACTAACACCTTGACCAGGGCCTACCTACAGTCTTAAGCCCATAATCCTACAAATTGTAGGAAACACAAAATGTCTTCCTATATTCAGTCTTTGCTATGCTTTGAATATAGAGTGGCTTAAAAGTATGTCTTTGCAAAAAACTGATGAAACGAAGAGAGGGGAGGGTGGGAGGTGGATGGGGGCAAGGGGAGGAGGGAGAGAAATGTGGTTTTGATTTTTTGGAACAGCACCTATGGAATGCATGGAATCTCTTCTCTTTCTATTAATAAAAAACCTTACTCATATCATCCATGTTCCATGAAAGACAGTTCCAACAAAAATCAAATGACTGAGCTCACCAACATTTTAGAGGACGAATACAACTCCTTTTATCCCTAAAGCCTTTCTCAGCACAGACAGTCATGCACACACTTTTGCATTACAGAATTTTCTCTCGATGTTTGGTTAATTTCGTCCTCTTGTTAATCAAATGTTCTCCCGACATCTGGGGACAATATATACCTATGTTTTCTGTGAATATCAGAGCAGTGTCCATAGAGAGGCAGTCAATATCCACTTGACCTCCCTGGATCCGATACCAGTTGGCTTGCAGATCTAGGGAGCCATCAAATTTGTCTTGAAATCCAGTTTGAGAGCTGTCATTCATGCCTATAAGGACATCATCCAAAGCCCACTGGGCTGAATGCTTCCCTACAATCAGATGAAGAAAGGCAGTTAGAGAAGCCTCGTTACACAGCAATATGAGCATCGTTGTGACTGTGATGCTAAATCAAATTGTCTAGAAATGGACAGCAAATTAAGACACACAGAATGCAAAGGGCACGCGGGTGCTGTAGGGTCTACAGGCTCCCAGGGGAGCTGGAGCAAGCAGTAGCTCACCGTGTTGTGGTTGCCACCACCGGAAAGCCGTCGCCGAAGTCTTGGCCTCCCGTGGCAGGTCGATGGAAATGATCCGTGGTTCCAGAAACGACGTGAAGTCCAACTCACGGAGCAAATGCCAGACTATCCCATTGTCATTGGAATACTGAACAACAAGCCCTGAGTTAAAAGACATAAATCCAGTTACTTGGACAGCTCTCCCGAGGCAAGGCACAGTATTTTTTCAACGATGACACAGCAGCAAGTTCAACCCCTGTCTCCTGGAATGAGGGCACATTCATCTGACTTCCTACAAACGCACTGGTAACCCGAACGCTCATCAATCTCGTGAGTTTCCAACACACCGACTCCCAGGAAATGGAGAAAAAAAATAGCTAAGCTCTTTGAAAGGCCACTCAGCTTTCTGTGAGTGATGAGGAGGTTGCTAAGAAGACCATAAAAATCTACTCCCGATCATGTATCTGAATTTCAGATCCTGTCCTGAACATTATGAAGTCTCATAGCATTGTTATATATGCAGAAGAAATATCTCAATCTCCCTGGTACAAATCAAGCAGCATTCTTTGTTGCTAAAGCACTAGGCAGTAAGCCCTGCTCAGTCTGCAATGCCGTTAAGCACGAATACCCTCTCACTGGCACTCCGTGCCTGGTCTGACCTAGGTCAATGAAGCCTGCATGAAGCCAGATTATTAAACAGCAAAGCAGAAAAGCTCCCTCTGCTCTGATGCGAAGTCTACTTCCCTTTCTCTGTGTCACCTTCCCAACTCCATCCACCCATGTCCCTTCTCCTGTCTCTGGGTGATCTGAGCCAGGGACCTCCTGGGCTACCCTTCTACTTCTCCCAGAAACATTCTCACTCTAGAAGAGGACATAGGCAAAGATGATGTTGAATGCCAAGGAACAAATTTCTAAGGATGAAATTGTGGGAATCAATATGTATACATACACACACATATATGTGTGACGTGTGTGTGTAGAGCTGTAACTATTTGTAATCTACAAGGACCCTTCAAAATCCTGATGGAAAAAAACAGAATTAAAGATAAGTTTGGGGGTAGCTAAGATGCTGGTTGAGATGCCCACATATCACACTGGAATCACCATATTCCATACCCAGCTCCGACTCCTGACTCCAGCTTCCTGCACTGCAGACCCTGGGAGGCCGTGGTGGTGACTCAAGTAACTGAGTTCCTGCCACTCATGTGGGAGACCTGGATTGAATTCCTGGCTCCTGGCTTCAGCCCCAACCAGAGGGCACATCGTGGGTATCCGGAGAGTTGAACTAGTAGATGTGCTTCCACCCTCCCTCAAGTAAATTAAAAAATATATAAATACATGTAAAGTTTTTTCACGGTCTGCATTTCCATGAACTTTTTGAACATACCAAATATATTTAGTTGCAAATCAGTGTCAGCCTTAGATGCAAGACTGTGCGGGATTTGGGAAGAATTTCTGTGTGTGTGGTCTGTGTCTATTTTGGTGGCAACGGCAGAGGGATAGAGGCATCTATTTAATTGCTATTCCAAAACTGTTCCAAAGATTGGAATAATAATTATGATGGGGATACAGAACCACTTTGTAAGTATTTACAGAAATTATTCTTAGAACATTTATATCTGTTATGTTTATTTTATTATATTCTAACTCCTGAAATTTAGAAATCATTTATAGTATGCACTTTTTTTTTTTCATTTCTCTATTATTGACTGACTAGAACTTCTCAGTGCTAATTAGCGGTGTTTGGAATAATTTTCACCACATCTGACAAGAGACGATGCCAGGAACAATAATCACAAATATGCTAAAATTAGAAATCTCAAGAGAATTAAACCAACCACATTCAAAGTGAAGGAGCTGATTAAACTAAAGGGGCGGATCAAAGTATCTCAAAGGACAGCAACACTTAGGGGAGACGGCACGCTGAGTCCAGGTGGGTGGACAGGGAGTGAGGGCTGCAGCTGACTGAGGTGAGATCCACGTGTTGGGGTGTTGGAGAAGGGAGAAAGCTACCTGGGAGTCCACGAGGGAACTAAAGCCAGGATGTTGTTTCTAGTGTCTATCCTAGCCAAGTGAGGAGCACCCAGCAAAAGCTCCAGCCTCTGACCCTCAACACTTGCTCCGAATGTGTCCTGTTGATGTTTACGGTAACACTGGATGGCTCAGCCTGCCAACACATCAACATTTAGTTTTTCTTCTGGTTACTCATTTGTGTTCATAGGGTTAACATTTACTAACTGAAATGGAAGAGGGGAAGGCTGAGGAAGGGAATACATAAAGACAGTTATGTGGGGGTGCCCCATTCAGAAGGAAGATGAAACTATCAGAAATGAAGCACCATGTGAATCAAATCTTACTGACTGGTCCTTCTAGCGTCTTCTGTTCAAGTAATGCTCCAAGACTAACACCTGCAGCACCTCAGAACAGGACTTAGCTTTGATTATTTTATTATTATTTTTTATTTGTATGTATCTCATAAATACAACATTAGGAACACAGTAATTCTTCCCACCATACCTGCCCTCCCATTCACTCCCTCTCCATCTCCCTCTCCTGTTTAGTCCAAGAAAGAAAAAGAAAAAAGAATGGAATAAAAAACTAAGAGAACTGTTTCTCAACAGTCTGGACAAGGGCTGTTCTATGTTATTGTTCTCGAAGCTGATTTTGCATTTTTCCCCCTTCCTCTTTTCCCTTCCTTCCTTCCCCTTCTCTGCTTATAGAAACTTACTTGTTTTAAAGAAGAACCCAAGGATAGTACCTGTCTTGTGAGCCCCGAGACATAACTTTAACTTATGAGACATAGTATTATTCTCTATTTAATACAGTAAGTGGAAGTGATTCTTGAGAACAAGTTTTACTATTAAGTTGCACAATACAACTCTTTGTGGACAGAGGTCCTGCATGGGAAGTTAGTGCACAGTGACTCTTGTTGTTTATTTAACAAATAACAGTCTTGTGTATGACATCAGTGATATCAGTGATCACCCAAAGTTTTTTTTTTTTTTTTTTTTTTTGGCAGATAGAGTTAGACAGTGAGAGAGAGAGAGTCAGAGAGAAAGATCTTCCCTCTGTTGGTTCACTCCCCAAATGGCCACTACAGCCGGAGCTATGCTGATCCAAAGCCTGAAATTTAGAAAGCCATTTTTAAAAGAAATTTAGGAGTCAGGCACATCCTCCTGGTCTCCCACACGGGTGCAGGCTCCCAAGCACTTGGGTCATCCTCCACTGCCTTTCCAGAGAGCTGGACTGGAAGGGGAGCAACTGGGACTAGAACCTGGCGCCCATATGGGTTGCTGGTGCCGCAGGTGGATTAACCAAGTGAGACACGGCCCCACCCAAGGCTCTTGACATGCGCTGCCTCAACTATGGAAGCCTTTTGGGTCCAGTGGCTCGACAAGACCATAAGCAAATGGAAGTGCTATATTTTTGTTTATCTTTTCCTTTGTAATATTTTCCTTATCTCTTTCATATGATTCATTGAATGCTATACTTAACATAGAGTTAATCATATATGTATAAAGTTAAATGTAAAAAGATCTTAGTAAAGAATGAGAATAACAAAGGGAAGAGGAGGGGGAGTGGGAGTGTGGGTGGCAGGGTGGGCACAGTGAAAAGAATTACCAAGATCCTAAGGTTGTAATAGTGAAATGCATGAAGTTTGCAACTGTGAAGCAGTATAGTTCTACATATATTTCTATGGACTTTTTTCTTTCTTTTTAAAAATTATTTATTTATTTGAAAGTTAGATTTACAGAGAGGCAGAGATAGAGAGAGAGAGAGGGAGAAAGTGTTCCATCCACTGGTTCACTCCCCAAATAGCCGCAACGGCCAGAGTTGTGCCGATCTGAAGCCAGAGGCCAGGAACTTCTTCTAGGTCTCCCACGTGGGTGCAGGGGCCCAAGGACTTGGGCCATCTTCTACTGCTTTCCCAGGTCATAGCAGAGAGCTCGATTAGAAGTGGGGCAGGTGGGAATTGGACCGGTGCCCATATAGGATGTTGGCACTGCAGGCAGCTATTTACCTGCTATGCCACAGTGCCAGTCCCCCAGACTTACTTTTAAGGACCCCAAAATCCCTTAAGCTGGCTGATAAAAATAGCAGATTAAGTGTTATAAAGATCTAATGGATAAGTGTCTGTTAATAACAATTGGTAGAATTAAAAAGAGAATGATCCAACATGGGAAGCAGGATACACAATAGACTCATAGAATGACAAATGCCCTGAACAGCACTCTGGCCTCAGAATCAGCCCTTAAGGCATTTGGATCTGGCTAAAAAACCCATGAGAGTATTTCAGGCATGGAAAGCCAAGACACTGTGGCAAAGAAATAACCTAAATGAAGGATCTCTGTGAGTGAGATCCTAGTGGAAAGAAGGGGCCATCAAAGAAGGAGGTACCTTTCTCTGAAGGGAGAAGAGAACTTCCACATTGATTATGGCCTTATCCAAATAAGGTTGGTGTTTTTGAACTCAAGAGGCTTCCATAGCCTTAGCAGCTCATGACAAAAGCCTCAGGTGATCACTGACGTCATAAATAAAAGTGTCAAATGTTAAATCAAAAACAGGAGTCACTGCGCACTTGCTCCCCATGTAGGACCTCTGTCCTTAATGTGTTGTATTAAGAGAATTAATGGTAAAATTAGTCTTCAAACAGTACTTTATACTTTGTGTGTCTATGTGGGTGCAAACTGTTGAAATCTTTACTCAGTAGAGAGTTGATCTTCTGTATAAAAAGATAATTAAAAATGAATCATAATTGGCCCAAGTCCTTGGGCCCTGCACCCGCATGGGAGACCAGGAGAAGCACCTGGCTCCTGGCTTCGGATCAGCACGGTGCGCCGGCCACAGCGCGCCAGCCGCGGTGGCCATTGGAGGGTGAACCAACAGCAAAAAAGGAAGACCTTTCTCTCTCTCTCACTGTCCACTCTGCCTGTCCGAAAAAAAAAAAAAAAAGAATCATAATGAAGACTGGGATGGGAGAGGGGGTAGGAGATGGGAAAATTTGCGGGTGGGAGGGTGGTTATAGGGGGAAAAACACTACAATCCAGAAGTTGTACTTTTGAAATTTATATTTTCTAAATAAAAGTTTTCTATAAAAAATATCAAATGGATAGGAGTAAGTGGTTTAGTGACCATACTGATAGGATCAAGTGTTAAAGTGATTATATAAATAGGACTAAGCATTTGGAAACAATAATAGACAGACTTAAAAAAGAGTGAAGGCTCCAACACGGGAAGCAGTCCATACAGCAGACTCATAGAATGACAACAGCTTTAAGTAGTACTCCCACCTCAGAATCAGCCCTAAAGGCATTCAAGTCTGGATGGAAAGCCTAGGAGGAACATTTCAGGCATGGAAAGCCAAGACACTCTGGGAAAAAAAGGTCCTACAAAAAAAGACCCCTGTGGGTGAGATCCAAGTGGCATGAAGTGGCCATCGAAGAAGGATATACTTTTCTCTGAAGGGAGGAGAGAACTTCTACTTTGCCTATTGCCTGGTTGAGCCAGTGAATCCAAAAGGCTTCCATAGCCTAGGCAGCTCATGTCAAGATCCTTGGGTGATCACTGATTATTTTAAAAATATGTCCACAAAATCTTACTCTGTCCTCCAAATAGTGGAGCCTTAATTCTCATTTTGAGTGAGGATGGACTTTTTTTTTTTGACAGGCAGAGTTAGACAGTGAGAGAGAAAGACAGAGGGAAAGGTCTTCCTTCTGTTGGTTCACCCCCCAAATGGCTGCCATGGCCAGCACGCTGCGCCAATGCAAAGCCAGGAGCCAGGTGCTTCCTCCTGGTCTCCCATGCGGGTGCAGGGCCCAAGCACTTGGGCCATCCTCCACTGCCTTTCCGGGCCACAGCAGAGAGCTGGACTGGAAGAGGAGCAACCGGGACAGATTCCGGCACACCAACCAGGACTAGAACCTGGGGTGCCAGTGCTGCAGGCAGAGGATTAGCCTAGTGAGCCATGGCGCCGGCCAGGATGGACTTTTATTCTTGAAAAATTATTGTTTATTCATTTTCCACTTTATTTGAAAGGTAGAGAGAGAGAAGAGAGAAGAGAGAGAAGAAGAGAGAGAGAGAGAGAGAGAGAGAGTTTCCATCCACTGGTTCACTCTGCAAAAGCTCACAACAGCCATGGCTGGGCCAAGCCCAAGCCAAGAGACTGGTCTCCCATATGGGTGGCAAGGATGTAACTACTTGAGACATCACCTTCTGCTTCCCAGGGTGCACATCATTGGGAAGCTGGATTAGAAGTGGAGGAGCATGGACTCCAATTAGGAACTCCTATATGGGATGAGGATGTCCCAAGTGCTAACTTGGCTGCTGCATCAAACACCAACCCAGCATAGACTTTTAGTGATCAGAATGTGAGAGAAGTGATGGTGTGTTTCTGCTGATACCAGGTGGGTTCTTCACTGCTCTCTCTTGGCTCTCTGGCTCTGAGGCAAGCCAGGCTACATGTAGCAAGGACATTCAGATAGCCTGTGAGGGGCAGCACATAACGGGAACCTGAAGCTTCTTGTTGGCAGCCAGAGCTGAAGCATTTGTCGATAGCCATGTGAGAGGCATCTTGGAGAGAGACCAGCTCGCCCTGGTTAAGTCTTCTGACACCTGCACCCCACAGGACCTTTGTTACGAATGCCACCTCATGAAAGATCCTGAGCCAGAAACATCCAAGCTGAGCTGTTCCAGAATTCCCAACTCATGTAAACTGTGCTTGTGGTTTTAAGCCATTCAGGTTAGGGCTAACCTTTTAGGCAGCATTACCACTCCAGCTCTTCCAAATCAGAGGTTGCATTTTACCAAGCCTCCCAAGTGCTTGAGATGTACATGAGCTTACAGAAGCATGACTCAGGAAGCACACACGCCACATGGTTTCTGCCTGTGACCTTTCTTCTCGTTAGCCTTTGCAGGAGTGTCACACATGCCTGCAGGTGGCAACAGGTCTGCAGAGCTGGGGCCCCAGTTCCAAAGGATGGGGAAGAAATACCTTCCAGATATGTATAAGGAAGTGGAGGAATGCAAGACAGGGAAACAGCAGCACCCAGGTTTTATACCAGTGCTGAGCCTCATTAGTTGTGCTAACACACTGTGTGTCTGAATCAAGCCAGCCATTTCCACTCATCCACCAAGGGCTTCAGGCATGTAAAACATGTCTCTTTCTCAACTCCAACTCCATCTGGGTTCTGCCCAGCCCTATTGAAAATAGCCTAATTTCAATTCCAAATGTGTAAATTGATGCTCCAGCTTGCGTCAGTGAAGAATCTTCACTTTCATCCCTGGAAGAGATTTGTTTGAGGATTTAGGCAGATTTACATTTTAACAATCAGTTTTCAATAAAAGGCTGAGAAATGCCTGTGGGACGTGAATTACACAGCCAGCACTGAGTTGAAGAAAGTGGCTCAGGATGAGTTCAGGAAAAGTTGCTTGCTTCTAAAAGGATCTGGGATTGGGGAGGGGGTGGGCATGGGGGAGTTTGCCCTGCAGGGCAGATGGCAGCTCCTGGAATCAGAAGAGAAGCAGTGAGTGGGAGCTCAGGTCTGTGATAAGCATACACTTTCTGCTATGTGGTGTTCGAGGTCTTTCAATATTTTCAGCTTATGCACAAAGAGGGGTAAGGGTCTGCAGTGTTGGGAAGAGTCATGCCCACAGGCTTCCTTTAGATTTCAATGGATTCACTGTCGCTTGCTCCGTGAGACCTCCCCCTGAGCATTGCTGCATCCAAGTCAGCACCTTGCCCTGCACACGTCTGCTCCCTGATGTGCTAGTTTTCATCTAGCTTCTACAGTGGGCCATTCTCTTGCTCATTTCTGTTCTTGGTAGTTTATTACCTGACATGGCTCATTAGAATGTAAGTTCCCTTAAGGGTACATCCTACCCTACTATGCTTTCTCTTTCGCTCTGCCCCAAGGCTGACAACATCCAGTCTATCTGCAGCTGCTGCCTTACCCTGGGCGCTGGAATGAGGACCTCAGATGACCCATGAAGATGTAACACAAGGTTGAAATCATCCTTGTTTCAACCCATTGACAATTCGAGGGTCATTTGTTATTGCTGCATGTCCTGGCTCATCGTGACTAACGCACCTGTCTTTTGGTGACATTGTCTTGGCAGCACCTAGGACAGCAACTGGCTTAGGACAGGGAACAGGTACTTAACAGATGCTGATCCAGATTATAGATTGTGGGGCCAGCACTGTGGCACAGTGGGTAAAGCCACCGCCTGCGGCAACGACATCCCATATGGGAGCTGGTTCAAGTCCTGGCAGCTCCACTCCTGATCCAGCTCTCTGCTATGGCCTGGGAAAGCAGTAGAAGATGGCCCAAGTCCTTGGGCCCCTGCACCCCTGGGGGAGACTTGGAAGAAGCTCCTGGCTCCTGGCCTTGGATTGGAGCAGCTCCAGCCATTGTGGCCATCTGGGGAGTGAACCAGCGGATGGAAGACCTTTCTCTCTCTCTCTCTCTCTCTCTCTCTCTCTCTCTCTCCCTCCCTTCCTTCCTCCCTCTCTCTGTAACTCTACTTTTCAAATAAATAAACAAAAAATATTGTTAAAAAGGTTACAGAATGCAAAAGTGGTTTGTAAATGTTGCTGGACTGCTACTTCAGTAAATAGATGATGTGGACAATTACTAGACGAAGAGTATTGAGATACTCAGAGAAAGTTATAAAGCCTTCAGTTAGTGATGATATAGTCAAGAAAATTCAGAGTTGATGAACAGGGCTGTTGGTAGCTCTACTGATTAATAGGCACTGTTTAAGCCAATGTGTTCCACACAGCTTTGCCTGAGATAACATCAAACAAAGGAGGCACAGAACTCTTCACATCACACTTCTGGGACTGTGGTTTGCAGGAGGCCCCACCTGAGAAGCCCACGGATTTTGTGCTGGGAGTCAACTCACTCTGTGGGCCCCCCCAAGGATCCTCATCATATCGCAGGGGCTCCTGGGAGCCAGCCTTTTGCATTTCTTTTGGAACTGAATCATTTGAAAGAGGTGGGTTTGGCCTAGAGAGAGCAGTTTAGGGTAGGGAGAAAGGCAATACAGGACGACGTTGAAGGCATCAACTCTGAAACCAGCACGAGTGGTCTGAATCCCTGCTCATCCATACACTTACGCATGACTGCAAGTCACTTGTCTCCTCTGTTTCTATGTCTATAAAAAAGGACTTAGTAATAGTATCCACAGCAAAGGGCTATCAACACCAGTGAAGCACCTGGAACAGTGTTTGTCCTCTAATAGGTGCCCGGCAAAAGGCAATGCTTATTGTCACCAAGAACAGCTCCTCCTGCATGAGGATGAGGATTCTGGTACCCCTGGCATGTTTAGGCACAGGAGCAGAGCTTGATTTGCATTTACTCATGGCTTATGCACAGAAGTTTCTAGTCTGCAGGATAAGTGGAAAGGTTGCTGTTAACGCTTTGTTTTCTTCCCTGTGGAAAGTCACAAAAACGGAAGTTCCTATAACAAATGACTTCCTATCCTGCCTACACCCAAGGCAGCTTGTATTTTTCAAGGTTAACGATCTGGATGAGGAACCTCAGGAATCAGGGCAGCCTGCAGAACCTTCTAGGGAGGGGAACAGAAGAGAGGGAATGACCCCGGGTACCACAGCAGTTTCCAAAGTCCTGACCACACTTTTGGGAGGAAAAAGGATAACTTTTTCAAGAGTATTTGTAATTGCTATGGAAATATAGTACCTTACCTTCATTTCTAGCTCTCGGTTTGCTGCAGGTAATACCTGAAGTTTTGCTTCCAATTTGTATGTAAAACTGAACGAGCCTGCAGGGAAAAATAACTTTAGTTTACCTACAAACAGGTGAGTTCAGAAGAGTATTAACACTTTGTATTTTGACACAGTAGGGAGAAAAAGAAACCTCTTGTTAACTCACAAGCACAGCTTTGAAATTCAAAGGGTGTAGGACAAGTAGAAGCTAGGATGATTATGGTAAGTTCCTTCTGTAACCGTTTAGAAAAGGTTGATGAATGCCATCCCTCACTTTATTCTGTAACAATGACCTAAAGCAAAAGGAAGCAACTTAACCCCGTTCTATTCTGCCACTGCAATGGGAACTCCTGAAATCCAGATCGAACCATCCTTGGAAACTCAGGGGGAGGAAACATCCAACGCTGAGAAATCGGATACCGTATTTAGGTATCCTGGCTGGGACCGATTTGGACTCAGCTGACTGACGCTCTCACAACTGACACTCAGTGTGATGCACAGGGCACCTCTGCCCTGGCAACCCTCAGAGGGGCCCTGCTCGGCAGGCTTGCCTGTGACAGATGAGTGCGGAAGGAAAGGGAGGGAAGGGAAGAAAAATGGCCCAGGACCTCAGAGTTGAGTGAGAGAGGATCTAGACATTCCAAACATCCCTCCAAACGCCCCCCCGCCCCCATTTCCTTTCTTCCAGTGGTCAGATAGTTTAATTGAAAAAGTAGTAGGTGTGCTACTATTTCATTTGACCTTACAAAATCCAAACAGCTCTTTATGTTGCCAGTAGGTGTCAGTATAGGGATCTTAAATTTCTGGGGCAGTTTTCAATAAGCAAATACAAACAGGTAAATGAGGATTCATCATTTCTGGACGCAGAATTTAAAACTGGAGAAAAACCTTTGTGTCACATGGTACACAGTAAGAATAATATCAAATAGTTTTCATGACAACAGGGTTTTTTTTTTTTTTTTAATCAAGCTGATCCACACCAGACACATGGGTCTTGGTGATGAGTATACACTGAGATATGAATTGCGGTATGATTTTTTGGTAGAAATTACCCATTTCCTTATACAAATGAATGCCATGCTTAATATTTACTTATCGGAATCCCTATACGGAAACATCGCTCTATGAATTCTTCCTGGAACGCAATGTTTCAGGTTAGGACATTGGGTGCGGTCAATAATACATTAGTGGAGGATTGTCACCAACTGCCAACTGACCTGATAGTCCTGGTGTCCAGAGGGACAGTCCTGGCTTCCCTCTTGCCAGGGCCACTGAAGTAGAGGGACTTGCCGTCATTCAGCGTTCCACAGCCAGTTCCCACCTGGCCACCAGTTATCTTGTACCACAGTGGGCTGAGCTTCCCCTCGAACCTGTCGAACATCTCACTGTAGTTAGGGACATTGGACACACAGGTCCCATGGGCGGCTTTGGAGAAAAAAAAGACACAGGAGAGGTGGCTGTGTTGGAATCACGGAAGGCTAGAAGGCACAGTCAACATGCAGGCAGAGGGGGACCTTGCACAGGCACAAGGGGGAAGAAGCCGCACGGAAACTTGAACTTCCCAACTCTCCCCCCAAAGACCACTGTCATGGTCATCATCCACCTGTGCATTTTTACAGTAAGTGCTCCTCAGAGGAACTGAGAGAGAGACATTTTGCACGTGTCTGTTTCCTTCTGACAAAAAAGATCAGTAAGGGGAGTTAGTCTCAGATTAAAAAAAAAAAAAACTAAAAAACAAAAACACCCTTGAGAGTTGGAGGGAGAGCACTCTGCACGGAAGGCCCGTGACAACAAATGTTTGCTTTCAGTCACGCTTGAGAGGAGAGCCGGGGCACTCAGCCTTTGGAAGTCACCTCCAGGAGGTGTGCAAAAAAGAGGGTTTGAAGCTGAGAGTATTTTGTTACTCCTTCATCTCGGCTCCCTTTTCATTTCCACTCGTAGCAGCGTCTAAAGCTGACTGTCAGCAGAAAACTCTTTTCTTGAAAAGCTCTCTTTGGGCAGCCTTGACTTGATCATTTTCCAAATTGCATTTTTACTTAAAATGTATAAAAAGCTGCATTTCTTGTAAAAAAAAAATAACATAAAGAGGTCAAGGAGACCTTGCAGCCAAAGCTAATAATTGCTTGGGCTTGGGTTTTAGACAACGACCACCAGAGTTCAAAGCCCAGTGCCACTAATTCCTAACCGTGCTACTTAGGGAGAGTTACTAAACCTCTCTGTGTCTCAGTGTCTTAAAAATGTGAATAGGGCTGATGGTACTACGGTACAAAGCTATTGTTAGAATTAAATGAGATGAAATTAAAAAGCAGTTACTTGAGTGCCTGGCATGAAGTTGAGCCTCAAGCAATGTCAACTATTATTGTTATTAATGATTGTTAATAAGTAAATCCTCTTTAGGGAGTTAAATCTGCATTATCATGTTTTCTTCCTCAGGCAGTTGGAGGACTACAAAATATTTTAGTATCGATTGGACCAGGGTGTCAGTTTTCTATAATTTTTAGACTTAACAAAGAATAAACTCAGAATCTCTTCCTTTGGAAGGTAACAGGAGACTGAGTCGCTAAAGATGAGCATTTCACAAACAAGCCATCAGATGCATGCATTCAGCTTCACCTGTGTAGCCCAGGTCACAGAAACACACGCCCGAAATGCAGTCCCCGTGGCCACTGCAGTAACTGGGGCACGGCTCAGAGATGTACACCCCATCCAGGCCAAAGGCAGGCACGTTCTTCTGGGAGCTGCTCTCCTGGATCCATCGGAATCTGGTTTTGCTGTTGGGAAAATAACAGATCTGTTTCTTTCTCTTTTAAAAATATTTTATTGAAAGTGTGTGTGTTGCGGGGAGGGGGGGAAGGTGGAGAGAGAGAGAGAGAGAGAGAGAGAGAAAGAGATTCTTTCACTTGCTTATCCACTCCTCAAATTGGGCCAGGGGGAGCCAGGAGCCTGGATCTCCATCTGGGTCTCCCATGTGGGTGGCAGGAGACCAAGCACTTATGTCATCCTTCATTGCTTCCCATAAGCATTCCCAGGGAGCTGGATTGGAAACAAAGTAGCAGGAACTCCAGCCTACACTCTGATACAGGGTGTCACAAGTGGTGGCTTATTCCACTCTGCCACTCTAACTACCCCCAGATCTGTTTCTTGAATCGATGTTGCATACCAAAATGCAGGGACACAGAAAAGTTCAGAAAAACTCACAAGAGGTTTAATGTTTGTTTGAATGTCATGCCTGCCTGATTGCACCTGTAATCTCTATATCATGTCTTTTTCTGATCTTTCTCAAAACGTGTCCATTTCCTCTTCAGCACAAATCCTTTAACATGGAGGCTTATGAGACACTGAAGACTTTGGGTGACCAGGAACATATCACAGGTTTGACTTGTGTATTTTCTCACCCTACAATCCCAGAAAGACATCCCTACCTTCAACCTAATAAGCATTTCACCTCTCCATCCCACCCATTTTTATGTCAATTTCCAGCAGGGGCTCTTTGGGAGTTTTTGAAACTATCAATGGATTATTCTTTGTTAAGATATGCATGTGGATCCTGGCAACTCACCACTGGCAAGATTCAGAATTAGGGAAGAGTTAACCTTGTACTGACAGTGCTCGTCCCATCTGTGCCTTCCTCTCCTTCTTCACGTCTCATCTTCAGATTATCTATGAACCCCAGCAGCCACCTGGGCTGCCCATGAACAAAAGAGGACCTTGTCACAGGGTTTCAAAGTCCTGGAAGACCAGTGGGCTAGGCTGTTGCCCAGTCCTTTCTTCCCCAGATCAGCTATTCAGAGGTCGATAAAGAGAAACTCACCCCTTGGCCGGCGCTGCAACTCACTAGGCTAATCCTCTGCCTGCGGCGCCGGCACCACGGGCTCTAGTCCCGGTTGGGGTGCCAGATTCCATCCCGGCTGCTCCTCTTCCAGTCCAGCTCTCTGCTGTGGCCTGGGAAGGCAGTGGAGGATGGCCCAAGTGCTTGGGCACCTGCACCCGCGTGGGAGACCAGGAGGAAGCACCTGGCTCCTGGCTTTGGATTGGTGCAGTGCGCCGGCCATGGAGGCCATTTGGGGGGTGAACCAACGGAAGGAAGACCTTTCTCTCTGTCTCTCTCTCTCTCACTGTCTAACTCTGCCTGCCAAAAAAAAAGGGGGGGGGAGAAACTCATCCTAATTGCTTTCCAACCTTTTAAATCCTTTCAACACATCTCTCTTCTTTGCAGATTCCTTGGGACACATACACAACTATAATCTCATACCAGAAAAATACCTCACCCTTCTTAGTTCTTCGTATCAAGCAAATAGAGAAGATGTACCAGGATAGCTAGATTTCAATGTATTTTGCTGCCAATATGTACAGACTTTGTGAAGAAAAGTTTTTACTTTACTTACTTCTTTATATTTATTTGAGAGGCAGAAAGGCGGAGAGAGAGAGAGAGATGGAGAAGGAGGGAGGGAGGGAAGGAGGGAAGGAGGGAAGGAGGGAAGGAGGGAGAGGGAGGGAGGGAGGGAGGGAGAGAGAGAGAGAGAGAGAGAATATCTTCCCTAAGCTGGTTCACTCCCCAAATGCCCACAACAGCCGTGGCTGGGCTAGGCTGAATCCAGGAACTGTAACTCCATCTGGGTCTCCCACGTGGGTGGCAGGGACCCAAGTACTCGGGCCATCATCCGCTGCCCCCAGGATGCATTAGCAGGAAGCTGGGGCAGACACTCCACTATGGGGTGTGGGTCTCCCAAGCAGCGTCTTAACCACTAGGTCAGACACCTGCCCCTGCATAGACGCTGATGTGAAGTAGCATCCTGGTAAACAAGGGTGAAGAATCTGAAAGAGGAAAGATGATTGGCAGGATAGCTACAGACAGACGGCTCCCATGCCCTCTGTTACAGTGAGAATAACATCAGAATGAGTGTCTTTTTGGCTCTTTGAATAGCTTTGGAAATTTGGCAATAGTAAGTTTTCATTATTTTCAGCTACTTTTGTTCTGGGAAAATTTGCAAAATGTAACCAAGAATGCTGTTTAGGAGATTTAAAGTTTGTCAGAGATTGTTTATTAATGCAAGCCTTAGTTTTAGTGCTAAGACAAAGGTGAATGTATCCAAGGATGTCCTTTGAAGTTCATTCAAGATATATTGGTCTCCTGTTTTAAGGCAAGAGAAAATTGATTTCAAAAACGAAGTGAAAAAATAAAGCCCACACCTGTCCTGGCATGGGCACTTAACCCAGTGTGGTTAAAACATTTGTATTTTATGTAACAGCACTTTAATACCTGGGTCCACTCCCAATTCCAGCTTCCTGCTAATGCACACCCTGGGAGGCAGCAGGTGATGGCTCAAGTAGTTGTTCTAGTGTTATAGACCTTGGGGAAATGCCTCCCAGTGGAACTGTAATGTTATTCGGCCTGTGAAGATAGTTTTCCTCCGAAGGGAAGTTAATGCCACCGAGGAACATCAACAGCTACCAATTTTCCTTAAGGAACATGTTCATGTTAAGGCTTCGGCTCCCCTTCCAAAAGACAGACTGCGTGCCGGTGATGAATGAGGAAAACACACCCACGCCCCAGAACACGTCCTCTGGGATTAGAAGTCATGCTTTCTTCTTGTGTTCCCATAGCAGAATTCTATGGATCCACAACTTGTGCCGTACAGGAAGGAATCAAAGAGAAAGGACAACTTTCTTCCTGCCCCAGCTGTCCTGCTGGGACCCGGCGTGGGCGTCTCTCCAGCTGCCTGCATCTTGGAAGAAGCAGACTTGTGTTTGGGCCCAGAGGCACTCAGAGCGTGCAGAACCTCACCTTTAGGGGGATTTCTGGAAGAGGCTTTGGGAATGTGCTCCTGAATGAGGGCCACTGCTGTTTCTTGGGTCCTGTCATTTTCTTTACCATAATTAAAGAAACAAGTTCTGGGCTGGCCAAGCTGAAGAGATACCCTACCCCGTTTGCAGACTCCCAGGCTCCTACAGTCCCGAGAAGCAGCACACACTGTTAGATACTTGAGAAGGGAGCTCAGTGTTAAGCAAGCCATATTCAAATAAAGAGACAAAAACAGAATGAAACCAGATGCTCATCGCTGAGTTAACAGGGTGAATCCCAGGAGAACATGCAGCAGAGGCCTTTGACGTGACCCTCTGGGAGGTCTAGGAGAGGAGGAAGTGATGATCAAAGAGAAGGACTTTAATCTTAGGTAATTTGAAATAAACCATGGTGGGCTTCACCTCCCTTCTGTGTTGCATGTTTCAAGTGAGGGAGAAGAAGTAGAAGGTAAGACTCTACCTCTCTGTCCCCTCCCCAAAGTTTCATCTTTTTGGGAGGACGGCTAAGTGATCAAGAGAACCACTTTCCACAGCTTACCCTCCTACCACCCCGCTTCCAGCCTTCCACTGATTCAGAGAGATGCTGCATCTGCCTCTCAGATAAAGATGGTTCTTGTGCACTTGCTGTGCTGTGCAAAAAGCACAGGTGCTCTGTGATGTGGAGGCATACATACTGCGTAATACCCAGCCACTGTTTCCAGCCACGCCCAGAGGTGCCCACGCCAGGCAGAATGCAATGAGCATGCTCCACGGCACACTGTCTGGATGGGGACACCTCTGACAGTCAGGAGAGATACCCTGACATATGTTTGCCATCACCAATGTCTCTTCCTCTGTGGGCAAGAACCTGATGAATTAACAGGAGCACAAATGGCTCCTTTGAGAAAAAAAAAAAAAAACAGCTTAGAATTATTCTGAAAGCGTGGTGTGCTAGTAACTATTATAAGCAAGTTGCCTCATGGCAAAATAGCTCCAAATTTTAACAATCTTAACACTTAGAATTCTCAGCTTTCCAACACTGCATTTGGCGATATCTGGGTTTAACATATTGCCCAAGAGACAACAACAGCTCATTTACTTGGGGTAAAGCAGAAACATATTTCCTATTATTTAGCAGAGGGCTCTTCATCCCAAATGCCATCGGCTGGCAAACTGGTTGGCATTCAAATGAACCAGGAAACTAGATTCTAATGAGATAGAGTCCTTCTTCCCAAAGCTGAGGTCCAAGAAAATATTGATGCCTCAACACACTGGCTTATTTGGTGATGCTAAGCACAACTCTCTCTCACTCTTCAGCTATGGCTTTACCACTTGGGCTATTTCACCCAACATGAAACACACTGCAGTTTCAGATTCTGCCGTGTATTATGGGCTCTGGGGTAATCACACTGGATTGGTATCTATTTTTAGAGTGGTGTCTTCCACCACTCTGATTTTCTAATCATCACAGCACAGATGCACCACGTGATGCTTCGCAACACCATGGGATGCTTCAACTATCTACTGGGAAAAGCTCTGGATGGGCCATGTTTCAGGAAAGCATGGGGCTGGGGGTGGGGAGGAAGGCAGTAGCAGAGGTGAGAGCCGAGGGGCACTATTATATGCACAGCTTGAAATGGGCAGAAAGCAGGACAGGATGGCTAATTGGCTGCAAACACATGTATGTTCTCATGGAAATGCAAATGTCTCCAAGGGTGAAGCCTAGAGGGTAGAACCAAGAGCACAGAAGAACAAAGGACTCAGGAGCCACTCCCATGGAGCAAAACTGTCACGGCCAAGGAAACTTTTGTATTCTGGGTACTGATCTTAGAGGACGCAGTCCCAGTAGCAAGTCTCTTAACTGGCTTTCTGACTGCCTATGGCCAGTGAGTGCTACGTGCATCCCATTTCTTCCTTCTTCTTTCTTTTTTTGAGTTGGGGGGGTGTCCGTTGTGGTCATCCTGTTACTGTATCATCACTTTATGTTGGCTATGGGTAGGGGAGACAGCTTGTCTTCGCAGGTCTATGGATCAAGAGGAGACATGTATAAGGAGGTACATCCACATTCTGACTTGATGTGGACCATAAGACAGGGATGGAGCACCTAATGCTGTGATGGGGTGAGACTGTGACGGGTCATGGGAGGACACAGAATGCAATTTGCACATGGGGCTAGGGCAGGCTCTCATAGACTGCTTCAGTAATGACCCTCTGCCCCGTTCATCAATCTCACCTCTGTTTGTACATGCTACCCTGTCATGTGACTTTGAAGCACTTCCTATCATAAAAGGAAGTCCATTTCCCCACCTTGTGAATTTAGACTGGCTTTGTGACACGCTTTGATCAATAGGATGGAGTAAATCAGTTAAGGACTTGCAGCTCCTTTTTTTTTTTTTTTCTTGAAACTCTGGAACCACCTAACTGAAAAATATTGGGATGAAGACAATAGAGAGAGAAAGGCCCAGCTAAGCAGCTCATCAACTGAATGCACCAAACAAAGGAGCCCAGAAAAGACCAAGAGAAGAACCATCCAGCTGATCCCACAAAACCACAGACATAATAAACCATTGTTGTTTAAAGTCACTAAATTTTGGCGATGTGTGTTGCATACCAGTAGACAACTAGACGATTACCTTAGGCTCTGCTTGGGAAAATACACAAAGACCAGGGATGAGTTTTTAAACAATAATGCATCTAAACACCCCTGACCCTACTTCTTCCACTGACTACGAGATGACAAGATCTGGAACAGCTGCGTGGGTGCAAAGATGGAGGTTCATGCATTCGTGAGGCAGAGGCAACCTGTCAATCCTGCACTGTTCACCTCTGGATCATTCTAGGAGAGAGAGAGTGAACGTCTATTTTGTTTAAACCTTGTTAGGCATTTGTGTTAATGTTTCGGTTAGAGCAGCTGGGGTCTATATCTTAACTGAATCAGACTGCAAGCTGAATTCTTAAATTTTATTAAAGATGCTAAACTTATCAACTCTGCCACCTGCCTATGAAATATACAAAGCATTGAGCTTTTCTTTGATCAACCACGAAGAACACTGGCACCCAAAGACAAGGAAATTACTTACAAATTGGGTTGGATCTCCTGACTCTTTGTTGAAATGGCTGATGTATAGAGATTATGTTTCAAGGTTTAATAGATTAGCACTAAAACTTGGATATCCCTGGCCAAGCAAGTCTCTCCCTATCTAGGAAGTCTGTTTATCAAAGACTGTGATGTCATTTTCTGAAATATGCACATTTACATTATAAGGGCGGCAGAAAACACAGCCATTTTATCTAAACAGATGATGCATAATAAATTCGATGATCAATTAAATGAATGATGCCACAGACGGAATGGTCTCTGGGAACTTTATAAATAAGCACTGTGTATGCACTGCAGAGATTTCGCCATGCTACCAGTCAGGATATGATGTTTTATTATGCTGTAGTAACAAAGGACCACCAATCTCGGGGGCTTAACTCAACCAAACTTTATGTCTTGCTTATTTTATGCAGTCAAAAGAGTCTGTCTACTGGAGACACGCAGAGCCCTAGACTGATGGAACCTACATCTCAATACATGCTTCCATGAAGCAGAAAATACAACAAAATACACATGGGCCTATCATGTCCTTTGTTTCATTTCCATTCATGTGTCCAAAGATCATGACACGCCCTAAAGGGTGTGGGGGAAGAATTATACTTCTACCTCATTCTAAGAAGGAAGAAAGCTGGAAATACTGCTGAGTGTCATTGATGAGTATCCCAATCATCAGGAAGTGGTACAAACAGTGTCTTTATCAGCTCAGCTCTGAACAGAAATATCCTGACTGAGTCTCAGTGTTATGTTCCAGGATTCAGCTCAGAAGTGTCCACTTGAAGAATGCTGCTTTATTTTTTGTAAAGATGGATTGGTCACTGTGTTACCCTCTCGATCTGATACAAGAATACAGGCTATAAATTTGTTTCAGAATACTGAGCCTGGAAAAATTATAACTTTCTTTCTAAACACCACCCGTCTACTTATTCTTTTTACTCAACAATGAGGACTAAATCACGCTTTGCTTTCCTCCTTTGTCTTAACTGCCTGGAAGTTGAAAGTTAAATTTGTAGCCCTATCAATGAAGTCACTTGAAGTTCTCCATCTATTGAGCTCATTCCTCCTGCTTTCCTCTGTCAGCTGATTTTTAATTTGTCTCTCTTTGGTTTTATTGTTGGCTTTAATTGGCATTTCAAGGGATCATTTCTATACAAGACAGCCCAGCTTGTCTGTATAACCAGGCAAGAAATCATTAAGAATCTACGTATCATGCAAATCTGATATCATGATGACTTGTAGCTCTCCCAGTGTTTAACATCTTTTTTCAATGCTGTGCTCTGAGTGCCAAGAACACTACTTGGCACAGGTAGATGTTCTACAAATATCAGTAGAAAGAATGAATGATGAAGCTGTCTCACAAGCAGTGTGGGCATGTGTATTCCACCTACTATGCGAATTTCATCCCAGGGTTCTTCTTCTCGGACAGGTGTAATTAGACTGTATGAATTCTTTAAGGTTATTGAGATATTTCAGATCAAAGTACTGAGATAAATACATGTTCCCAACATGGCACCTAGGAATGACAACTTTACCTGGATGCAAGAGACCTTGGGATGACAATGGTGATTCTTGTCCATTCTTCAAAGTCCCCTGTGTGATATACGGTGGGCTCACTCAGTTCTCTGGAGCTTCCTTCACAACCTTTGCCTGCTGAAGCTGGGTAGCAGCCTTCTTTCACCAGCAACCAGGACATACCGGCATCATGAGAGTACTGCAGAAGGACAGGGGCAGTACTGCTGAACTGATCGGCACACCCTATGTTGAGCTGTTGGAAGGAAGCACAGAATGACACGAGGATTTAGTTCCAAGTTATGATTCTGCAAATTAGGTGCCAGAAGCTGCCGTTCCACTGAGTGTGTACCAAACATACAGTGATGAGAACTGGCTAGCTTAATCCTAACCAAGTCCTTTCTGTAGATCCTGGAATTCTTTGCTCAGGTAAGCAATAGATAACTTGGACGAACCATCCATCTTGTGCAATTATAGGAGAGACAAGAGAAGCACTATGGCTGTGATTCTGCAGTGCCAGACAAAAGAGAGGAAACCAAGAAACTGCTTTCTGCTCACACCCCACAGCCTCTGAATGGAGGGAAGTTCAAGGTGGAAAAGCAGCCATCCCCTTCAGAACACGAGGGTTAGCCAAAGAGATGGCTGTCCTGTCTGCCTCCGGTCAGGCAAGCATCTTTAGATATTCCGTTTTCCTGCCAAAGTTCAGTAAGAACTCAGTGTCGGCCAGCACCGTGGCTCACTAGGCTAATCCTCTGCCTGCGGCACTGGCACCCCGAGTTCTAGTCCCGGTTGGGGCACCAGTTCTGTCCCAGTTGCTCCTCTTCCAGGCCAGCTCTCTGCTGTGGCCCAGGAAGGCAGTGGAGGATGGCCCAGGTGCTTGGGCTCTGCACCCGCATGGGAGACCAGGAGGAAACACCTGGCTCCTGGCTTTGGATCAGCACAGCATGCCGGCTGTAGCAGCTATCTGGGGGATGAACCAACGGAAGGAAGACCTTTCTCTCTGTCTCTCTCTCTCACTGTCTAACTCTGCCTGTAAAAAAAAAAAAAAAGAGAGAGAGAGAGAGAGAGAGAGAGAACTCAGTGAACTCAGTGTCAATTCAGCCGAAACAGCTGCATTCCATCACATAATCCAGTGTCAGTGTTCTGTGCACTTGGGAGCAGCACTGGGTTAATGACATTAAAACTATGATGAACTATGCTACCCAAGTCCCATTGCCCTAGCAAAAATGGTTTCTGTTTTTGTTTTCTTTTCTGCTGTTTATATAGACGTATACATTTTGGTCATAAGGCTGAAGTATCACACGTCTAGAACATTCCTCCTACTTTCTATTTAACAATTTTATTATCACATACAGCACTGCAAATAATATATATCTTTTTTTTCTTCAGTTGATGTGCTATGAGCAGACAATTCATAGCAGTAGATTTACTGAGCCAAAATGCAGAAGTACTGTACATTTTTCAGGTTATATGTGTTTATTTTATATCAGTTGGGTTTAAGTCAGTGTAACACAGTCCTGGGTATTACACTAGCTTAATACAGTTTTTTTTTAATAATCTATAGTTTATGTTTTTTAAAGATTTATTTATTTATTTGAAAGAGTCACACAGAGAGAGGAGAGGCAGACAGAGAGAGAGGTCTTCAATCTGCTGGTTCACTCCCCAGTTGGCTGCAATGGCCAGACTGAGCTGATCCGAAGCCAGGCGCCAGGAGCTTCTTCCGGGTCTCCCATGCGGGCACAGGGGCCCAAGAACTTCAGCCATCTTCTACTGCTTTCCCAGGCCATAGCAGAGAGCTGGATTGGAAGAGGAGCAGCCGCAACTAGAATTGGTGCCCATATAGGATGCCGGTGCTTCAGGCCAGGGCGTTAACCCACTGCACCACAGTGCCAGCCCCTTATACAGTTTTTTTCTAAATGAAAAAATATATCAGTGAATATTATAAGGGTTGGGTTTATACTTTTTGATAACTGTCAATGTTGGTGTCACTTTCTGATACCTAGTTATATTTCATCTTAAATGGATAATCTATTCAAATCTTTTTCATTTGTTGGCCACAGCCACCATGGGCTTTTGTTGGTCAGGACTTTATAAGGAGGAATAGCCAAATTTCATGGAAGGCAAGTTTGGGTCAGGATGCTAAAGGACATTATACTAAGGACTCAATAAAGGTGGAGCCACAAAAAATATTGGGCCAGAGCTCCAGAGGTCAACCAGCTGGTCCTTGTGACTTAAGGCAACTTCTTCTAGTTTTTCTAAAGACGACTCCCTGTCTACCTTATTTCCATACTCAGAGCTTTCTATGCATCTCTCTCTCAGAAGGATTTATAATTTGGCCAAGTAGAAATTTTATTATGACTCATGTATGCAATCACTTCTAGGCCTTTTGGCTAAGATCAAGTGTATGACTCACGTATGCAAGTGTAGACCATTAAACCTCAAAAATGTAATTAAAGATGTAGCCCCTCAAATGCATGATGAAAATCTATCACATACATTTATTTTATGGCTCGCCCATCAGTAGCAATAGCCTTTGGTTAGAATGCGATCAGAGTAGCCACATTTAGCCTGTTTTTTGTCTTAAATTTATCATTGTGATAGTCACTGTTTGCTTTTTTACAATTAATTTATTTACTTAAGAGGCAGAGTTGCAGAGAGATGGAGAGACAGAGAGAGAGGTCTTCCATCAGAGCTCCTCAAATGGTTGCAACAGCGGGAGATGAGCTGATCCGAAGCCAGGAGTCAGGAGCTTCTTCTGGGTCCCCCATGTGGGTGCAGGGGCCCAAGCACTTGGTCTACCCTCTGCTGCTTTCCCAGGCCATAGCAGAGAGCTGGACTGGAAGAGGAGCAACCGGGACTAGAACCCGGCGCCCATATGGGATGCCGGCACTGCAGGCGGAAGCTTAACCTACTGTGCCACAGCATCAGCCCCGACTGTCACTGTTTCTACAGCAGACAGGTTGTTGGGACTTTCAGAGTTTTAGAAATAAAGTAATGGGGGGTGGTGGAGACATATTCTCAGGTGTACTAAATATATAATTCATCTTAAGCTTTCCATTCAGGATTCATTCACACATTCAACAAATAGTTACTGATCTGAACATCAGATACATGCTTATGTTTCACCTCCCTTTGAAAACAAAACCAAAGGAAATACAAATCCTCCCTGAGTTTTGGTCTGTCTTTAACCACACAGCTCAATGTCATGAGAAAAAGGCCAGGTGCATCATGCTCCTTTGCTCACTATTCTTTGGTCTACTGTAATCTGCTTTTTGCCCTTACACCTCTGCAAAATTAACAAGGAAACCTCTATCTAACGAAATCCAAAGGGAAAATCTAATCCTTACATCACTATTCTCATCTGTTGCTTCTAAAATGGTTAACCATTTTTCTTTTACTGTTATTTATTTTATAGATTTATTTATCGGAAAGACAGAGCAAGACACACACACACACACACAGAGAGACAGAGAGAGAGAGAGAGAGAGAGAGAGAGAGAGAGAATATGAAGATCTTCCATTAACTCCCCAAACGGCAGCAATAGGCAACAGCTGTGGGGATGGGTGAGGCTGAAGTCAGGAGCCAGGAACTCCATTCTGGTCTCCCACAGGGGTGCCAGGGACCGACATTTTTGGGCCATTATCTCTGCCTTCCCAGGCACATTAGCAGGGAGTTGGATTAGAAGTAGACTAGTCTTCAAACAGTACTTTATACTTTGAGTGTCTGTGTGTGTGCAGTCTGTTTAAATCTTTACTTAGTATATACTAAGTTGATCTTCTGTATATAAAGATAATTAAAAATGAATCTTTTTTTTTTGACAGGCAGAGTTAGGCAGTGACAGAGAGAGAGACAGAAAGAAAGGTCTTCCTTCCATTGGTTCACCCCCCAGATTGCTGCTACAGCTGGCGCGCTGGGCTGATCTGAAGCCAGGAGCCAGGTGCTTCCTCCTGGTCTCCCATGTGGGTGCAGGGCCCAAGCACCTGGGCCATCCTCCACTGCCTTCCCAGGCCACAGCAGAGAGCTGGACTGGAAGAGGAGCAACCGGGACAGAACTGGCGCCCCAACTGGGACTAGAACCCGGGGTGCTGCAGGTGGAGGATTAGCTTGTGAGCCGTGGCGCCAGCCAAAAATGAATCTTAATGAAGAATGGGATGGGAGAGGGAGTAGGAGATGGGATGGTTTGCAGGTGGGAGGGTGGTTATGGGGGGAAAACCGCTATAATCCAAAAGTTGTACTTTCGAAATTTATATTTATTAAATAAAAGGTTTTTTTTTCTTTTTTTTTTTTTAAAGTGGGGCTGGCGCCGTGGCTCACTAGGCTAATCCTCCGCCTGCGGCGCCAGCACCCTGGGTTCTAGTACCGGTTGGGATACTGGTTCTGTCCCGGTCGCTCCTCTTCCAGTCCAGCTCTCTGCTGTGGCCTGGGAAGGCAGTGGAGGATGGCCCAAGTGCTTGGGCCCTGCACCCGTATGGGAGACCAGGAGGATGCACCTCGCTTCTGGCTTCAGATCAGCGCAGCACGCCGGCCGTAGCAGCCATTTGGGGGGTGAACCAATGGAAGGAAGACCTTTCTCTCTGTCTCTCTCTCTCTAACTCTGCCTGTCAAAAAAAATAAATTAATTAATTAAAAAATTTTAAAAAAAGTGGAGCAGCTGAGATTTGAACTGGCACTCTGATATCACAAGCGGTGGTTTAATCAACCGTATCACAACATCGTACCCCAACCCTTTTATGAATCATCTACTCTGCTTTAAGTGTTGGACATTCTGTGGATTCCGTTGCTGGCTTTCTTATCTTCTTCCTCTATGCATGCTCCCCGGTCTCACTCACCACCATGACTCCAAGTCCCTTCTGAAGTCCTATGACTCCTCTGAGATCTCTCTTGTGTTCTCTAGACAAATGCACCTAATGTGCATTATTGCTTATGTCCACGTCAGGAGCCAGCAAAGCCCCCAACTCCACACATGCCCGCCAGTTCTCATCCTCCTCCTCCCTGAAAACAAATCCACCTCTAACTGCATTTTAGTGACTAAAGCCAGAAACATGAGATTCATTCTAGAATCCACTCTGCCATCCAAGAGATCGCCAAAACCTGGCCACCCCCCCTTTAACATCTCTCCAGACTATCTACTCATCTTTATAACCCATGCTATCCCTTAATCTGGCTTTCTTATTTCTTAGTTTGATTACTGCTCTGGCATCCTGTACTCTAAATATATTTAAAATCTGAGCACTTCTCTGGGTCCCCTTCACTATCCAAACCCCCATCAACTCTTACTTGGATCGTTACGACAGCTATCAACTTGTCTCTCTGTGCCTGCCTTTGCCTCTGATGGTGTACTCCCAACAGTGACCAGAGCAATTCTTTAAAAGCCCGAGTCAGGACACACCACTCTGCAGCTAGTGGCTTTATTCAGAAGTCGAAGCCTGACCTTACTTTTTCTACCTGTCCTCCTCGATCACTTTCTCTTCTCTCCTTGTAACGGCATCCTCTTGTCTTCTAGAACTTTCTGAGTAGAATATGATCTCAAAGCTTTGGTTCATGTTGTCCGATGGGCCTGAAATGGTCTTCCCCAAATATCTGCATGACTCATTCCTTTAGTTTCAGTAGGCTGCACCTTAAATACCATTTTATTAGTAATGCCAACCTGACAATCCTGAATAAAATGGTATCAACCCTCTATCACTCCGTTCCATTCTCTATCTGAATTCTTTGTTTTTCCTTTGGTATTTTTACACTTTAGAAAACACAGTCTTTAAAAATATTTGCTGAAAGAATGAATGATTGTACTTGCTGAACTGATCTGTCCTCCTGTTAGTTCAACACCCATACTTCTGCCAGGATGATCCTTCCTTTTTTTTTTTTTTTTTTTTTTTTGACAGGCAGAGTTATACAGTGAGAGAGTTGGAGAGAAAGGTCTTCCTTTTTCCATTGGTTCACCCTCCAAGTGGTCACTACAGCCAACATGTTGTGGCCAGTGTGCTGCAGTGATCCGAAGCCAGGAGCCAGGTGCCTCCTCCAGGTCTCCCATGCGGGTGCAGGGCCCAAGGACTTGGGCCATCCTCCACTGCACTCCCAGGCCAGAGCAGAGAGCTGGACTGGAAGAGGGGCAACTGTGACAGAATCCGGTGCCCCAACCAGGAATAGAACCCGGGGTGCCAGCGCCACAGGCAGAGGATTAGCCTAATGAGCTGTGGCGCCAGCCAGGATGATCCTTCTAAAACATGGGTCTGATTCTGACACTCAATGGATCAAAAAATCTTCCATGACTCATATGATCTTGAGATAATGTCCAAATGACTTGGTGTAGAGTATAATGTCAAAAAGGTCAAACACAAATCTCTCCTTGCTGCACATAATCCATACTCCTCAAAGTTTCCAAATGTTAAGGCAATTTGAACATAAGTTAGGATGCTATTGGGGATGCCTACATCCCATATCAAGTGCCAGGTCCTGGCTCTGTTGTGATTCTAGAATCTTGCTGATGTTCACCCTGGGAGGCAATAGGTGATGGTTCACAGAGTTGGATCCCTCCACCTATGTGAGAGACTAGGATTGAGTTCCTAGCTCTTGGCTTTTACCTATAGCCCAGCTGGGGCCATTGTGGGCATTTGGGGGAGTGAACCAGAGGATAGAAGCTCTCTGTGTACCTATCTGTTGGTCAAATAAACACAGAAAAAATTTTTTAAAAGTTCTCAAATTTGTCATTCTCATTTGTACTTTCATTTATTTTTTATCCATTTTCTCATCTTGTTCCCTCTGACTGGAGTTTCTTTCCCTCCACTCTTCAGTTGGCTACATCTCTATTTCTAGAAGTTTCCAGTTTCAACCCACCCATCCATCCATCCATCCACTCACCCATGCATATGTCAGGAACTACATAAGGCACTCCTGAGGCACCTAGAGGCTACTTCTACCATAGCGCTCCTGTGACTGTACTGCAATTGTTCACTTTCCTGACTCAGTCACTAGTTTCTGAGTTCCTTCGGGGACCAGGGCTGTATTTTTCATTTCTACATTCCAACCACTTCACATTTATCATATAGCAAGTAGTCACAGAAAATGCACCAGCCCTGCATTTTTGTCAAAATGGCAGCAAAAAAACCTTTTCACAGGTTTTACACATACATTCATCATAAGCCCACGAGTGACCCATGTTCTATACCTATTATTAATGAATAGCCCCAAATTAATAGACTTCTGCTGGTGTGCTATGAGAATTAGGATTTTTCTTAAGCATTATGCATCCTTGCTGGTTGTTCAAGTACTTGGAATGTTTAACAATTTGCTCTGTCTACATTGCATTTATTTAGATACCACTTTGTAGTTTTTTACACCTACCCTGCCATTATTTTGTGAATAATTAAATAGAAAATAAGGCTGATGAGAACCTGCATAGTATTCTGGAAATGTGTTCGCTATCAACGTTTTGTTAGCATTTTAGGTGGTATTAATAAATGAACATAGATTTATACCAGTTACTGATTGCCTTTCATTGTAATTTAACATCAAAATCTAAACAAGGAAGGATGATGTGTCACTAATCATGATATTTATGGTAATTTGCTTGTTGACAGACCTGTGGGAATCATATTTAAAGAGCTGCTTATAAACGTCTCATCTCCTCAATAGCTGCACTTGTAAACTACTTACCATCGGCATCCTGGCATAAATGTAGGGACCATGTAGTTGTGCTGGCTCATTAAAATTGCATTACCTTTGACCCCAGAATTCACCAATGGGATTTTCTTATAAACACAATAAAATTTTGATTAGGGATCTGAAAGAAGCACTGGTCAAAGTAAACACTCACTTCATGTGGAGATGTTATCACGGGGCTAAAAACATCAACCTTTTTAAGAGAATGATGACAACTGGAGTAAACATTGACTGAAAGCAAGAGAAACTGCTTGAGAATCCTACAGCGAAAGCAAAACGTCCCATGTCTAAAAACCACTAAGAGACAGAAGAGAACTTGTCATCACGATTCAGAAGCCTGGGGCTCACTGAGTCCTAACCAGACTGAAGTCCTCCAAAGTCAATATTTTATCTTTAATTCTGGTAGAGCCTCATCAATGCACAGCCACGACTTCTGGGATTCCTTAAAAATGGATGAACCGTGCTCCCCAAGGGTACAGCCCACAAGCTCTGCTGTCCCAAGACTGCCAACCCTTTGTTCACCTTAAAAACTGGTAAGCTGTGCTCCTTACCAGCAGAGCTGAAAAGCTTGGCCCTTGCAAGATCATCAAACCCTCATTCAAGTGAGTCCCTTCTTTCGTACAACGTGAAACATTTGTGAGTTTCACTTGTGGATCTGGAAGAGGTCAGGCTCCTTACTCTGCCCTGGGGAGAGGTTTGTGCATAAATACCTTGAACTGCAGCACATATCCAGGTTTCAGGGTCAGGTCTCGAGTTACTGCAAACCGATCTCCATCTGATTTGCCAAACACCATGGCTGACGGCGTGGCGGCACAGAACGTCTCATTCCTGACCATCCCTTCATTGGCCAACATCAACCACACACTCATCTGATTCATAGGGTAATCAAAAGCTGGCTTCTCATAGAAGTTCTAATAGAGGCAAGACAAGCAACACAGGAAGGCAATTTGAGAGCTTTGGAAACAAGAAAGGAATTTTCAGTTCAGAACATGCTGGGTCATGTACCATTTGCATTTCTAGGATTTCTTAACATTTTTAAAAAACTGCCATCAACTGTCTCTCTTGATGTTTTAACAAGTGAAATACTTTGCCACTGTGTATGTAATCATTTCATAAACACACTGACAACTTTGCTTGATGACTTGGCCAGACTGCATAGTCTTTTTCCATCTAAATACTCCCTGAACTGGTAGCCTCAGAGAGTTTACAGAAATAATGTGCACGTATTGAACTCAGAGGACACGTTCAGCATCAAGCACTAAACACATACGGATGGGAGGAGCTGTTTATCTCATCCACTTTCAGAATGCTCTGAATTCTTGAGTTCAGACACGTGAACAATACCTGGGGTAACGTGGGGTTGACCACGGGGATGACCTGCTTCTGCTTCTCAGACAGAATGATGATGTCATCGATGGCCCACTGGTCGTAGTCCTCCCCTGAGAAAACCGGCTGCCACCAGCGGAACCTGGTGCAAGGGGTCTTCGCGGCAGCTGGCAGCTCCAGATAGACAAACCTGCATGCAAGCACATCACTTCCAGTTGGGAACGGTAAAGCCACGCCTTCCTCGGCAGCTGCTGCCGTCATAAGGGGGAGCAGGCATTTGCCCTAGTGGTTAAAATGCCTGCATCCCACAAACGAGGGCCTGGGTTTGCTGCTGGTTTCCAGCTTCTGACTCCAGCTTCCTGCTAGTGCAGCCCCTGGGAGGCAGTGGTGATGGCTTAGCAATTGGGTTCCTGCAACCGGGAGACCTGGATTGAGTTCCTTGGGCTCCTGGCCACTGCTGGCATTTGGGAAGTGAACCAGCAGGTGGGAACTTTTTCTGTCTTTCTATTAAATAACATGAAAATTAAGATGACATTAGAATGTTAAGGTTTCTTTGATCCCTTGATAGTTTTGAAAAGTAAGTTTGCACAGATCAGACAAGAGTTTAACATCATGAGTATAAGTTGGGGTCATGTTTATTTCATTTGGAATTGTATCTTTTGGAAAAGAGGGAAAATATTTCCACTGAGTTTAATTTGTTGAAGTGTATCTCTTTTTTTTAATTCTAAAAAGTGTTTTATTTGCTCTATAGTTTTTTTAAACTTTTATTTAATAAATATAAATTTCAAAAGTACAACTTTTAGATTATAGCGGCTTTTCCCCCCATAACCTCCCTCCCACCCGCAACCATCCCATCTCTTACTCCCTCTCCCATCCCATTCTTCATTGAGATTCATTTTTAATTATCTTTATATACAGAAGATCAACTTAGTATACACTAAGTAAAGATTTCAACAGTTTGCATCCACACAGATACACAAAGTATAAAGTATCGTTTGAGTAGTAGTTTTAACGTTAATTCGCATAGTACAACATCACAATGGTCATAACCTTCACAGGAAATATCACCAAAATTATTCTTTCATATAAACTTATGAACCTTAAATCTAAAAAATAGGTATATTTTAAGTGGTATGTTTAAATATATTTAATAAGTAATAATTGGATTTATGTATTTGTCAGTAGTAATTTTTCAATACGAAAGTGCAGTTGTAATATGCAAAACAACACATATTAATATATTAAAGCTCAACAATGGCTGGGAGTTAGCATATAAAAATTGCATTTTTTGTGTGAAAGTGAAAGTGCAAAGAATATAAAAAGTGATACTTTAAAAGTGATATCTTAGAGTAGATTTTAATGATACTTAGTAAATGCATTATGAGTATAAACAAAATACTGTGTTATCACAAAAGACCTGGATTTAAATACATACAAATGCATGAACGGTCCACATACTACTTAATACACGACTCATTTTCCCAAACTCTTCAACAGTAACTGCCTAACACATTTTATAACATATTTCCCAGCCATCAACAGAAGAGACAGGGCTGGGCCAGTAAAACACTTTAGAAAACCTAAACTCCTCAGGCTCATTTAAACACTTTTAGGATGAGCCCTGGGTATATCCATGTGAAAATCTTGCCATGAGCTCTAACAAGTGAGCATTTTTTGTGTGCATGTGGACATGAGTGGAACAGAACACTGTGCCTGGAATGTGTTTGTATTGTGGTTTCTTTGCATGAACACTGGCTGGACATCTGACCTTTCCTGTAGCCATAAATCCTTTTTCAAAATGCTGAAAAGTTCAAACATGAATACAAACACTTTCCTGTCACTTAAATGAAATGAAATCTTTACACACCGGGCTGTCCCTCAGGTTCAGTATGGATGGGTCTGTCTGTTCTTGGACAGTGAACACATCAACAAGGGGACCTTCCCTGGGTGGGTGGTTACCTGGGCTTGCTGAAGTCAGAGAAGTACATCTCGGCCAGCAGGTGCCACTGGATGCCGCCATTGTTGCTGTACTGCAAGAGGACACCCTCTTCTCGGCTGTCCGGCTGGTTGCAGGCAGCGCTCTCCCCGCCTATCTGGATGTAGAACTGAACGAAGTCCACCCAGGAGGTATCCAAGTCCCAGCTCACCAACTGTCTTTTCCCAGCCTTTCCACAGGATAGAAACAAAAAAAAATCACAGATCCAGTCATGTGGGAGTTCACTGGCATTCTGCTGTTGCAGTTTTAAATTCACACGTGCACCCCAGGCTCTGGCGAAACGGCGTTGCCCCTCTTTATCATTCATTGAGAGGCACAAGTTAAGCCATTGGGTTGTCTCTGCTCTGGTTATAGGAACATTTGCTTAATCTGTCCCTCAATGATTCCTAGACTCAGTTATGAGATCCTTGGGAATTGCTAATTACACCAAACAGTACTTCAAAGTTAAAAAAAAGCCAGATTAGTTTTAATTAAAGCCCTCTCAATCCGTGCTTGGTAATTCTACTCCAGGCAGGGTAACATAGAAGAAAGACCACATATTTTGAAATCAGTGGGAGCTGGGTTTGAATGGCAGCCTATTAGTCAAATGGCAACTTGCATTTTCTCAAAGGTACAATGAGGATAATAATACCCTCCTCTTAGGTTGCTATGACAATGAGAGATGGAGTACCATGTTGCCTGGAAGACAGCGTGCCCTCCTGAGCAATCATCCCAGACACAGGCCCTGACTCTTCCCTCCTGCGAGAATCAAAGTGAGACAGCCAAGACAGAAACTTCTTGAAACAGAGAAAGAGTATGCAAGTCTTCAAGTTTCTTGGGCTCTTGGTCTCTTTCTAATCCAAAGGTTGGGAAGAACCATGTATATCAATTTTTACAACCATGGACTGTTCTTAAAAGTGTGAAAATTTCCCTCAAATCCAGGAACTCCTTCCATTGTTCAGACTGTAGATGGTTTCATGCTAGTGGGATTGAAGGAAGGTTTGGGAGTCTCGCTGAAACAGGGCCTGCCAAAGCTAATCCAAGGATTTTTCTGAACTGGTCCTAGTCTGCAATAAGTTCAATTAAAAGTTTAGGATGCCTGGGTTTCATTCCCAGCTTCAGCTTTCTGTCAGTGCAGACCACGGAGACAGCAGTGATGGCTTGAGTACTGGGGTTCCTGCTACCCCTGTGGGAGGCATGCAGTTGAGTTCCTGGTTCTCAGCTCTGGCCATTGTAGGCATTTAGGGAGTGAACCAGCAGACAGGAGCTGTCTATCGGTCTCTCAAAGAAAAAAAAAAGTTGAAAAGAGAAACTGAGATAGTAGAGAGGAAAAGACTCTTCACACTTATAATTTGAATGCTATTCTAATCCACTAAGCTAATTAAGAAAGTGCATCAGGAGTGCGTGTTGGGGTGAAGTGGGTTAAGCTGCTGCATGCGATGCCTGCGTCCCGTACGGGAGTGCCTGACGTGAGTCCCGGCTACTCTTCACTTCCCATCCAGCTGCCTGCTCGGGTGCATCCTGAGAGCAACAGGTGATGGCTTGAGTTCTTGGTTCCCTGCCAACAACTTAGGAGACCTGGATGGAGTTGTTGGCCCCTGACTTCGGCTGAGGCCAGGCCCAGCTGTTGTGGGCATATGGGGAATGAACCTATGGGTGGCGCTCTCTCTCTCTCTGTTTCTGTCTCTTTCTCTGTCACTCTGCCTTTCAAATAAATAAATAAATAAATCTTTAAAAAGAAAAGGTTTCAGCTCTCAGAGGGGGAACTATTCAGGGCTAAATAAGAGGATACAGCTCCTCATAGACCTGAAGCCAATTAATCAAATTCCAGAAAAACAAGGATGTGAGCACAATGAGAACTGAAAATATTTCTGGGGAACTCTCCACTGTAAGTACAGATCTGAGGCAATCTTGCCAGCAACAGATACTTTTCATGTTTCCTTTCTCTCGGTGTTGATTTGAAATACTGGGAGAACAGACTTTGGAGAGTTGAGTATTTTCATGCCTCAGGATCATAATGGGGAGGATGTTTTTAGAAGAAAAATTACAGAATTGGGCAAGGTTATGCCAATCCTGCAAAGTTCCATGAGAAACCCAGCCTGGGGAAAACGAGCCAAAAGATCAGCTGTAAGTGTGCAGAACTGTAGAAAGGCGCTGATCACAATTAGCTGGCTGGAATGATCATTCTATTGAACTGCTGCCAGCCCCCCCTCTTTGCTTAAGACAGTTTCTTCCACTTAGAGTTGCAAATAGATTTGAATGATATAAGAGAGAAAAATTAAAAAAATGACCCTGAGTTATTCTGACAAAAATTTAGGGAGAAAGCTGGATTAGGAAGGGGAGAGAATAATTTTACTTTTAAAATGATGATTTTTAAGTTAGTGGCAAGATATATAAAGGGTCTTCACAGAGTTTATGAAAAATTCAGACTGAAAACCTATATACAGATTTCAGCTCTTTGCACCAAAACCAAATTTATCTTTTCTGATTTTCCATGAACTTTTTGAAGTTCCTGCTTATAGGTAAAAATATTCACTAATACTAATTTGGAATTCACTTTCATAAGATATGAGATCTTTCTATGTGCCCAATGCTATTTTTATTAACTTATGATTCCATAAAGCATCCCACTTCACTTCACAGCTCAGGAAATTAGGTGCAGAGAGACCTTCTAACTTTTCAAGTTGAATCAATTAGTGAGTTTGGGAGCCCATATGAAAACACAGGTGGTCTGGCTGCAGGGACTACCTGGCAGTAAGTGGAGGAAGTACTGAGATGTAACCCCACACCCTTGATATGTTTAAAGCATGTGTGAGAATACACATGTTTACTAGGGGTATTTGAGTACTTATTAGTGAAAGACTCAAAATCTTCTTCCAAAATTAAGGCTCAGAGGAAGAATAACTTCCCCACTTTGGTAGAATTCTACAGTATATATCCGTATCTACACAATGTCTGTTGGTCATTTGCTGGTTGTTATTTCTCACAGCAATTCTTGGCGGGGGGGACTTCAATGTCAATGGGCAGAAAATATTGCCAAATGGAATCCTCTCCTGACTTCTGTCATTCTCTATTTGGTTTGCTTGCTGATTCTCTGTTGCACACCTGCACCATCGAAACAAAAACCTGTACCTATTTTAGTAGTTACATATATTAGCTTCTCTTGGATTTCTGCCCAAACAATGTCTGCAACATATCAGCCCTCTATTATACCATGCACGCCTGTTGACTTGTAGGTGATATAAAGTGGGACATTCCAATTGTCTCAGAATGAGTGGTTGTAGTCTCTGTTGGAAAGAAGTAGCAGCAAACACCTCACACTCTAGGGATCTGCCAACATTTAGGGTTAGCTGTGTTGCTTGATTTGCAGATTGGACCTGCTCCCCGTCCAGTCCCTTTGAAGACTGTAGAAGGAGATGAATTGGAGGGCAAAGGAAAACAATGTTCTGCTGAGACTGTAGCATGGGAGGAGTTGGGGGTGGTTCCCCTGCTCTCAACCCTCACCCAGTGACATGGGATGGGGGTGTTGCCACATTGACTGTCTCCGTCAATCTGCATGCCTAATTTGATGCAGGAGAGATTTGTATCTTCAGATGCCACGAGCAGCCACCAAACTGAGCCAGAACAGGACCCAAGAAGTCTGTTTACCATGAACAGCTCTGCATTCCCCAGCCCCACCATTGGTCTTCCCTCCTCCAATGACATTGCTGAGATTAATGGATGGACAGACTGAAGAAAGTGCTTTCTCTATGTTGGAGAAGGCTGCACATGATTGGCAGATACTAATTCACTTAATCTACATACATCTCTCAAAGAGGTAGACACTCTCATTAGCTCCACTTTTAGATTGAGGAAGAGAAGGCACTAGGAGGTTAAGTGATTGACACAATAAGTGTCAATCAGCTTGGAGTGGGCAGAGACCAAGAGCCTTCACCACCCAAAGTCCCTCAAGACAAGGCTGGCTACACTGCAGGAGAGGAAAGCAGTAGGATTTAAATAAGGTCCAAGTGGCCCACTCTGCAGTCATAGAATCCAAAAAACAATCAGAAAATGACAAGAGTGTCCCAGATGTAACTTGGGGCACAGAGATTGGAAAAAGCCCAATCAAAAGCTGGGAATGTGGCCAGCGCCATGGCTCAATAGACTAATCCTCCACCTGCGGCGCCGGCACACCGGGTTCTAGTTCCGGTTGGGGCGCCGGATTCTGTCCCGGTTGCCCCTCTTCCAAGCCAGCTCTCTGCTGTGGCCCGGGAGTGCAGTGGAGGATGGCCCAAGTTCTTGGGCCCTGCACCCGCATGGGAGACCAGGAGAGGCACCTGGCTCCTGCCTTCAGATCAGTGCGGTGCGCCGGCCACAGTGGCCATTGGAGGGTGAACCAACGGAAAAAGGAAGACCTTTCTCTCTGTCTCTCTCTCTCACTGTCCACTCTGCCTGTCCAAAAAAAAAAAAAAAAAAAAAAAGCTGGGAATGTGAGGACAATAAAACGACTTTCTTATTTGTACCCTGGGAGCTCTGACAGCCCCGAGAACCAACTACAAATGAAATGAGCCTCCGCCCTGGGTCCCGGTCACACCTTGCTGAAGTACAGAGATGATCCAGAGGAGATGACTCCACACCCTTGTTCAGGTCTGACAATTTCTCCCCCAATGACTTCTTGCCAGTCAGACTCCCAGCCGTTCTGGTTCTCGAAATCTGACATAACTGTGGAAGGCAGTGCAGCTTCTGGGTGGCACTCAGTGCCGCTGTATCCCGGGTCACACCTATGAGACAGTGGGACCAGGGAAACAAGTTGTGGGATCATTTGCAATGCCATGGCCGCCTGACTGAAAACAGTTTGCACATCCCACCTTCGTTCAGGTCTTATTAGCTTATTAGCCACAAGCATTTTTTTTTTTTACCAAAGCATCAATCTCTGTGCAATAGCAACAGTTTTGCACCCTCGCCCCAAATGGACATCCTTTCTTAGAGAGAAATAATGCTGTAACAGTAGAACTAGATATCAAGGAGTATATAGGGAGAGCATGGATATGTGTGCTTACGTGTGTGTGGCAGGTGAAAGATAGTGGGATTCTTCTATAGCCCTATAAAGGCATATGTATGCTCAACCAACATGTAACTCTGGCCATGTTTTGTAGCTCCTCTTTCTTTTCTTCCTGGTTAAATTACATATTCTAGAGTCTTTGAATATTCAAATGGGCTCCCTTCCCATCCTCATTAATGGTTTCACCATTCCCCAGGTGTGCAACCTTGAACTTGTGGTGCTTTGGTGCAGGACAGCATGCAGCAGAGTTTGACTTGTGCTTCAGGGAAGCAAAGGTAAACACTGGCAGGCTTCTCTCACAAACTCTGAAATGAAATCCAGGAGACCTCATCCTGAGGTTAGATTTTGCTGTTTAGAATAATACATGGCTTCATACTCATGTTAAAGCAACACCATCCTTTACATGTCAAAAAGCAGAGCAGGAAGGAGGATGGCTTTCTTTGGCTATTTCACTGTTTGCTTCTCCATCCCTACAACTCCAAGGACGGTTGCTATGGTTTCCATATAGACACTCATCCTAAATGGCAGGAGGGTCAGTCCTACTCCCTGGTGAGTATACCTGCACATGCCGTGGTCACAGGAGCCATGTCCACTGCACATGTTGGGGCACTGCTGCCCAATGTAAATGTCGTCCAAAGCCCACTCATCTTGGGCTGTGTAGTAGCTCTGACTCCAACGGAAGCGAGTGGCACTGGACCTGCAAACGGGTTATAAAACTGTTTCAATGGCCATGTGATGGTGTAGATAAAGCATGTCAGAGTTCAAAGTCTTTCAGATGATTAACTTTCTAGAACTTGTATGTAGCAGTCCAAAACTTTCTCTTTATATCCCACTCAAGAACTGTGCAATGCAACAATTTTATCATGAAAGAAACTTAAAATTTAAAAAGAAATCTGCCCATATTAGATATGCTTCAATCTGAATTCACTGGAGACATCTGAAAGAAAAGGAAAACATCTTTTTTTGTTGCACATAGATTTCATGCTAGAAAAAGAAAATCACTGAGGAAGATTATTTTAAAAATAAGACTATTAAACAGATGGAAATGTAAGATGTTTAACTTGTAGTGATACAATTTCTTACAATAAACACATCAGTAGTTACGGGAAGACCTTCAGTTAGCTCTTCCTGTAAAACAAAAATTTTTTGGGGGGGATATTGTTTTGGGGTTGAGAGGAGAGACTCCACTATTCTCTATTATACATAAGAACAGCTGGCTGCTAAATTCTGCTTGTTTTTGAAATTCTAGCTTGCTTGAGTTTCATTCGGAAGCTTATCTTAAGTGGAGATTATGAATGAAACAGTCCATTACTCAGGGAGAAACACTTGGAACTGTATCCATTGAAACCAGACCAGAAGTCCAGAGAAGGGGATGCTGCGGGAGCAACGTCAGGAGGCTCCCAGCCACTGCCTACTTGAAACTATTCCTTCAAAATTACAGCACATTCTTCACCTGGGGGAGTTTTCCGAGCTCTGTGAGGAGTTCTTTTCGATCCAAGTGCAAAGCAGAACAAATAAGAATTTGTAGAAGAATCGACTATGCTCTGTCTTCCCCAAGCACACAATTTACAGATACACTTGATCTTAAGGGCTCTGAGTGATCCATTAAAGCCTACTGCATCAATTACCTGCATATTAAGTACTCCCTAAGTACATAACAGACTGTTACAATCCAGCCTAAGCCTTTATTGTTTATTTTACCAATGATCTGTAGCTAATGAGTTGCATTTTCATTCCTAGCAGGGTAATTCCAGGGTTCACTGAGGTGTACCCAGCAGACACAGGCTTGCTGCATGTCAGAGCCTGTCATGGGACATACAGCAGGACAGGTGCACCATCATCTCTATGGTAATAGGTTTACAGTGTAATGAAATGGCCATAACACTTTTCAATGTCCTATGAAGAAATGGCTTTAAAAAAATCCTACTGTGAAAGGGAGTATGTTGTCTTGCTGCTTAGAGCTCTGCTTAGACAAACTAGATTTTGTGTACCGGCACCATCATGAAAAAGGCAGCTGACTCTGTTAGGACTGGTCACAATTTGGGTTAACTTCAGGGACACAGCCCTTTCTCCGAGAAAGGGCTTTTTTTCCCCTTTAAACTGAGTTGTTTACTTATGATGAGTTTCTTTTTTAAAGATTTAGTGATTTTATTTGAGAGGTAGAGTTACAGAGAGGGAGAGGGTGCGGGGGGGGGGGGGGGAGAGAAAGAAATATCTTTCATCTGCTGGTTCACTCCCCAAATGGCTACAATGGCCAGGGCTAGGCCAGGTAGAAGCCAGGAGCCAGGGGCTTCTTATGGATCTCGCACGTGAGTGTCAGGGGCCTGGGTACTTGGTCATCTTCTGTTGCTTTCCCAAGTGCATTAGCAGGGAGCTGGATTGAAGATGAAGCAGCTGTGACCTGAACCGGTGCCCACACAGGATGCTGGTGCCGCAGATGGCAGCTCAACCAGCTACACCACAATGCCAGCCCCACGGGCCATCTTTTGTTTCAAAAGTTTTCACAGGAACAGAATAAAATATAAAACAGGTACTCAAAAAACTCTGCTTAGAAAACTGAGTCAAGGAGTGGGTGCACAGGCCAGGAGAGGACCTCCTGTTTCTGTCTTCTGTAGGTTGTAAAGAATGTGCTAGGACGTGGGGACAAGGACTTTGGCTCTGGAATTTATTAGCTGCCTGACCTTTAGTGAGGAAAGTAAACCTGCAGGGGTGTCCAGTTCCTCAGCTCTCAAATAAAGGGGACTGGGCAAGCTGAGTTCTAAGATCCCTTCTAGCTCTCAAGTATAATGTTTGCGCTGGCGGTCACTGAGCAAGGTGACAGCTTTTCTTTTTAGTTACACGCTATACAAAACCAGGGCATACATTATTGTGAGGCTTTGTTGCTTCATATATAAAATGGGATGGGGTGGGGGAGGTTCAGAAGCCTACCCTAGACTTCCCATTTTATTTATGCTTGTAACAGTCACAGGTAGACACAGTCTAAATTCTTCTCTAAGTAAATTCTGTCTTACCTGAGGCTTATGAATTCTTGAAAAGGATACTTTCCTTGGATAAAAAGTTCCAAGTGGATGATTCCCTTTGAGTACAACCCACAGTTTGAGGGGCTGATGCTCACTCTGAGAACAGGCAGGAAAAGCAGGTGGAAGATGGACTTTGTTTCAAGGAAGGAAAAAAAATTACTAGTGGGAGCCATCTGCAGGTAGCCCAGGTGAGAAGACAAGGTGTGATCCCACTGATGTGCAGCTATACCCTTGTTAGGCATTGGCCTCAATGCCACTATTTAACCTGTAATTCTCTCCCTCTCTTAAAGCTAAGTCCTCTTAGGAAGACAACCTTGAACTTGTTGTATTGAAAGCAGAACTGCTGGGGCCAGCGCTGTGGCATAGCAAGTAAAGCCGCTGCCTGTAGTGCTGGCATCTCTTTTGGCTGCCGGTTCAAGTCCCGGCTGCTCCACTTCGAATCCAGCTCTCTGCTATGGCCTGGGAAGGCAGTGGAGGATGGCCCAAGTGCTTGGGCCCTGCACCCGCATGGGAGACCCAGAGGAAGCTCCTGGCTCCCGGCTTCGGATCGGCACAGCTCTGGCCATTGCGGCCAACTGGGAGTGAACCAGCAGATGGAAGACTTCTTTCTCTTTCTCTCTCTCTGCCTCTCTTTCTCTCTCTGTGTAACTCTGATTTCAAATAAAATAAGCAACTCTTAAAAAAAAAAAAAAAAAACAAAGAAAGCAGAACTGCTGCTGCACAGGTCATGAAAAGAAGTTGACTTGCATTGGAAATCCAAACTCTACAGGTTCTCCAGGGCAACAAAACGGAAGTCTTTTCTTTATTTGATTTCTTTCCCCATGTCAACTTCAAGACTGAAGTAAAATGGTATTGAGTCATCTCTTGATAGTCGGGTAACCTGAGGAATTAAGGTAAATGAAGGCTGAGGAAATTGTATTTTCCACCTTCAGAGTTCCTCCAATTACATTTGCCCAATTATTCTGAAACTCATTCAGTCATTAGGTGTTGATTTGTTTATGCAGTCAGCGACTGACAGCTGTTTTGGTCTCATTAGGCCCTGTTCTTATGTAAATGTCTCTCATAAAAATGAATTAATTTTCATTGGGTAACAAATGTTCAGTTCATATACAATATAATTTCTTTGAGCAGGTAGTATATATTTGAAATTTCCACTCTAAGTTGAGCTGATAGTATCTCTTCCAAAGTTAATAGATCTTTGATAGTGCAGGCACTATATTGGTTTCATACATTCAATTTAGAGTTGTATATGTTTGAATTCAAACAGCAGCCCAAAGATTTGGTCAAAAAGGAATACTGCTTCAAACTAATCTATAGTCTCTTTGCTTAATGCTTGAGAAAAACATGCTTCTTGCAGAAGTTGCAACTGGATATAATAAATAATGTTATCAAGTATGCCAGGGAGAGTAAATACAGTTTAACTTTACAGAACTGTTAAGCACTATGTATAAAAAACAATGGGCCGGCGCCGCGGCTCATTAGGCTAATCCTCCACCTTGCAGCGCCAGCACACCGAGTTCTAGTGCCGGTCGGGGCGCCGGACTATGTCCCGGTTGCCCTTCTTCCAGGCCAGCTCTCTGCTGTGGCCAGGGAGTGCAGTGGAGGATGGCACAAGTCCTTGGGCCCTGCACCCACATGGGAGACCAGGAAAAGCACCTGGCTCCTGCCTTCAGATCTGCGCGGTGCGCCAGCTGTGGCGGCCATTGGAGGGTGAACCAATGGCAAAAGGAAGACCTTTCTCTCTGTCTCTCTCTCTCACTGTCCACTCTGCCTGTCAAAAAAAAAAAAAAAAAAAAAAAATAACAACCTATTAAGCATTTTTTGTTAGAAATGTAGCAATAATGTGTAGTATATTAGTCAGAAGGAATACTAAAATAAAATATCCCTTGGCCTGTCTGTCTAAAAATGTTTTTTCACTTTCTTATTCAAGGGCCTTAAAGATAGTTTGGAAAAGCAGTATTAAATTATTTACTACCTCTACTGAGAGGCAAATAGTCAATAGAATAACCAATAGGGTTTTTTTTTTCTTTGTTTTTAAAAGAGATACCTAAGAATAAGATATCTCCTTGGTTCACTGGGGCACACTGAATTAAAATTCTATTTAATTTCCCAACACTGTGTAACAATACCTTCTACGTGGTAGGTGCTGTTTGGAACTCATGAGTTTAAGGGCCAATATATTTTCTAAAGGGTCCAATTAACAACAATGAGATTAACCTTTCCTGACTGTACTACAATTTTCAACTGGGTGGTGCTATCATTTGAGCTAAGAAATACTTATGCAACATAAATGTGGGTGCACAGGTCACTTGTGAAGGTTTTTCTGATAGGAACAATACTTTTAAAATATTGCCTATCCTACCTTAACTAAGAATAGAAGCTCATTATGTCCATAGGAATGGAATCTCTAAAACACACTATCAATTCTGAAACTGTACTTTACATGTGAATGAGTGAAAATCAATTACTTTTTTTAATAGAATGAGGGAGATTTACTCCATGGCAAAATTAAAACAAAAAACCCTCAGTAGGCTGGCACCCAGTATGACCAGTATTTCAATGATTTACTTGTCACTGCATAAACTTGATATATATGCTTGGAATGGTATTGAAATTAAATAAAAGTCTTGATTATATTCCCAGCAGTAGACACACAAGAGAAGAATGTTAGAGAAAGCAGCAACTTGGGACACAAAGCATTAATAGTGTATCTAGGAAATTGCACACAGTTGGATACAAAAAAATCTGTGGAAATCAAATTTCAAGCATTTTATTCCATCTGATATAATGATGTATCCGCAAAAATAATCAACGAGCCATTCTTTCATAATGCAGTAATTCTCCCTTCAACCAAAGGTGGAAAAGTAATTCTAGGTTTTTATCTCATCAGTTGTTTTTGGTAGAGACTCACCTTTTGAAAAATAATTGTCAAAGGGTTTATTTAGCCAGTTTCTTTTCACTATGGGGGGCAGATACCCCAGATAAACATAGTACCTTTTTTTATGGTTTTGATTTTGTGCAAATCACAGAACCCTAGACTCCCAACACCATGAGTAGCATTTGGGATCATCTCATTGATCCATTTTATGATCCTCATAAGGAACTGACCTTAAAGAAGTTGTGAATGGTTTAGACGAAGCAGCTAATAAATACTGGCACGGTAATTCTTCCTCTTTCTGTATGTATTAAACTTTGGGGGTGAGGTGGGTGTTTGGCCTAGTGAAGATGCTGGTTAAGACTCTTTTCTCCCACACGGGAGAGCTGGGGTCTGATGGCTGGCCACAGCTCCAGATCTGAGCCTGCTGCCAGTGCCGACCCTGGGAGGCAGCAGGTGGTAGCTCATGTAGTTGCATCCCTGTCACTCATGTGGGCCCAACTCTGGCCTTTGCAGGCGTTTGGAGACTGAACTAGCAGACAGGAATTCTCTCTGCCTCATTCTGCCTCTCAAATATGTACATAAATGAAAATTAAAAATACAATGAATAAAATTCAGGCTTTTTGATTTCTGGTGTGAGGCTTTTTCTTTGGCTGAACTCATCCAAAGTCCACCGAGCACATTTATTTCTTTAATTTTTTTTTGCAAATATTACATTGTTTCAAGTGACCAAGCTAACATGAAACAATGCAATAGTCACAAAAAATCATGCCTTCTTCTTTCCCATTATCAAATGTTGAAGTTTGTTCCTCAGTGAATGAGGCCTCCGCTTCTTGGGAGATGATTTTCCTCATGACTATAAGAATGTGACCAGAGAAAAAGGGCATGCTAAGCTTTTGACCTAAAAAGTAGGGTTTTACAGCCAGAAAACAGCCTGGCAATTCAAACTACCTGAATTTCTAGATGCCTGTATCATTCATTCCCTGTTGTATGTCATACCTAGGAACCAGCTTGTTGGGTTGCCCCATAAAAAGGAACAGTTGAGCCAGAGGAATCTAGGACGATTTGGAAATCAAACTTTCCTATCTTTCACATATCCTCAGCATAAAAGAACTATCTGGGTCCTTAGCCAATGAAAACATCTAAGTAGCTGTCTCTCCACTGAGCTCATACTGGAGTCCTGCTGAGAGAGACAGTGAGGTCACAGGGGCAGCCACAAGCAAAGACATCTCTCACCAGGTCTTCTGTGGAAGAAGTGCTATGAGTCTCCGCCACTGGGTGAACTCACTGGCATGGTAAATACTTGCTGATGTAAACTCCTGACAACTTGGCATGCTCGGAAGGCATTCCTGCAAGGCAGGCAGAAACACACAGACAAGAAAACAACACAAAAACAAAACATGAAACACATTTCCTCCCAGGGCAACCTGCTTGCTCACCCACCATTGTCTAAGAAATCTAATGTCACAATCTTAACTACTTGGGATATGAATGCAATCTATAATTTTCCTCCTATGAAGCTAAAACATTTGAGAAATAATTGCAAACGAAATGTCTCCTGCTTCTTACATGCACAAAACGAAGTGGATTAGGACTCATGGTTTGGAGGCTTGTTACAACATTAGTGTTTGGCAAAATTATTGCATTCACTGTGATTTATCACAATGCCAGATTGCCAATATGTATTAGTAAAAGAAGTAAATTTTATTGTAAGAAATTGGATCGATATGTTTCTTTTTTGCTTCTAAAGACAAGATCGCAATATTTTTAATATGGTATACCTATAGGAAAAGAGACTTAGACAAGGAACAAATGAAGGCATGCTATAGGGAGAGAAGACACATGTTTATGCAGGAAATAGCCTCCAAAACACTGCCCGAGAATACACTGTTTCGAAGTTACTCTCATTGTCTATTCAGTTCCAAATACCCTTTAGGATCTGATAGGGAAGAATGGAGCATCCTTGTAATCTGTCGCTAACTTTGTTACTTCAAGGTCACGAATCGCACTTCCTTTTTATCCAGACTTAAACGTTTAGAGCTATAATTTCTTTGCTTCCAGGTGAAAAAGAAGAGATGCCCTGTTTCACGCTTGAGAACATACACTTACTTCTTGGACTAGGTGCCAGGTGAGGCCGTGGTTGGTTGAGTACTCCAGCTTCACCTGGTTGTCCATGTGTGGAGTGTATTTCTGGCCACATCCCATCACCAGACTGAACTGAATCATGTAGGATGCTCCTATCTGCATTGACTGTGTCTCCACATAGCGCATACTTGAAGCAAGTTTAGAATCTCCTGTGAAACTGAGAGAGACAGAAGTGCTTATGAAGACAATACAGAAAAGTGATGGATTGGGGAAAAGCTAAAACTCTTTACTTCATACGATACACCAAGATAGTTCATTGCACTTATTTTTTTAATTATGTTAAAGGCTGAGTCACACAGAGAGAGAGATGGAAAGAAATTCCTTCCATCCACTGGTTCCCTCTTCAAATATCCTCATTATCTGAGGCTGAATCAGGCAGAAACTGGGAGCCAAGAACTTCATCCAGGTCTCCAATGTGAGTGGCGGGGACCCAAGCACTTGGGCTCTCACCTGCTAGCTTCCAGGGTGTGCATTAGCAAGAAGCTGGATCAGACGCACAGCACTCAAGACTCTAACCAGGCACTTGACTTAACAGCTGTGCCATGGTGCCTGCCCCTCATCCCATCCATTTAAATCTTGCCAAGCTCTAGAATGGATTTCAGTCCATCATAAATACAATGTAATGCCACCTATTAAAGAAGCAAGCTTTATAAAAAGCAAGTACCCACAGTTGTCCAATGTGTCTGAAATTAGATACTCATTCATGTATTGCTCATGAGTACAAGCCATTTGACTCATTCATCTCACTTCTTGGACTCTGGTAAGGAAGTCATTCTAAATTCAGAGGCCATTTCATAAAATATGAAAAATATTATAGGACTCCTGATGGTAGACAATCTCCATGTCCACCCCTACAGAAAATGGAAGGCTTACGAGAAGTGGCACAGCTAAAAGAAAGAATGTTTTCTAGTTCACTAAGCCTAAACACTTCCCACTTTGGATCTGAAGAAATCCCCCAGATCCAAAATTTAAACTTAATTATAACTTCATCCAGAAAGGAGATCTAGCCAGACTTCAGTAAACTGAGCTAGTCAACTCACAGAACATTATTCATTATGTATAAAAGAAATTCATCAGAATGTGGTGGCTGTGCTTGGTGGTGAGTTATTTGGCAAATTACAAATTTTCTTGTTTTTCAAAGGCTCATGCATTCAATACTGAAACCATCATAGCGCAGTTTTAATGCTGTGGTTGTGCTTAAAGTGAGTACAATTCACATTTTACTAGGTCTTAAATGAGTCTGTAAACTGAAGGCAGACAAAATTATTATTATTATTTTTTTTGACAGGCAGAGTGGACAGTGAGAGAGAGAGACAGAGAGAAAGGTCTTCCTTTTGCCGTTGGTTCACCCCCCAGTGGCTGCCGTGGCCAGCCCACTGCAGCCGGCGCACTGCGCTAATCTGAAGTCAGGAGCCAGGTGCACACAACTGCTGCTAGGGTTAAGGTATATAGAATATGATCAAAAAATACAAGGCTATAGAGTACAGGTGTTTGGCAATATTGGCAATATAGGAAACAACAAAGAGCAAAAATAGGAGTAAGCCATACAGGCACAAACTCCAGAAAACTCCAAGCTTTTTCCCACGAGAAGTACATTCTGCTTTCAGCTTCAAAGGTGAACTGCTCTCTCAAACATCTTTTCTGAAGAAAGTAATCAGAGGCAGCCTACTAGGCTTCATTTAAATGGTTTGCTCTGATGGCAGCCGTGTCCTGTGAGCAACCGTAGTGGCACTTGTGCATATGTCACAACAGTATCTTGTATCCCTTAAATATGGACAGTTATTATTTGCCAACTAAAACAAAACAGAACTTCAAAAACCCAACATCTCACGTGTCCTGGGTTTTTGGAGAGAAACCCCACAGTACACTGGTAGCACGTGAGCTCCGGAGTCTGCAAGTGACAGGGCAATTAGAACATTCCCGCCCACGCCGTCCATAGCATTTCCCTGCTTCCGACATCTCTGATGTAACTTAAGATTACGTTCACAGTCAGCTTCTTATAAATTCCTCCCTTCTGAGGTCATCTAGTGTTCCCAGAATTCTGTACAGAACAGAAGGAAATGCTGTTCTGCAAAGGTGGCCTCTACCTGACCTTGCTTGCAGGGAGGCTGAGCAAGGAAATACCCAAACTTGGAAGGTATGCTCTGTGAGCTGCTCTGATGGCAGATTTGTAAAAAATTACTTATTTATTTATTTATTAGAGAGAGGGGAGAGTGTGTGTGTGAGAGAGAGAGAGAGCTAGAGAGAGATTCCCTCTGTTGATTTACTCCTCAAATGAAATGCCTGGGATGGCATGGGCTAAGATGGGGTGGGATCGGGGAGCCAGGAATACAATCCAGGACTCCTGTGTGAGTGTCAGAGAGCCAACTACTCGAGCCATCACTGCTGCCTCCAAGGGTCTGCATTAGCAGGAAGAGCAGTCAGGAGCTGAGGCCAGAAATTGAACCCGGGCATTCTGATGTGGGATGTGAACGTCTTAACTGACATTGTAACTCCTAGACCAAATGCGCACCCCACAATACTAGATTTTAGAGGTGTTAAGGCACCATGAGAAAACAATAAAAATTTAGAATAATAGGTTAAATAAGCAGCACAGGATAAACAACGATGACAGAATTCTTGTTTGGTACTTGTGTCTATCAACTGGTAGAAAAGGAGCCCAGACTGTTTTTGGTGTCTCCTAGCATGAGCACACATTTGTGGGCGGGCTGATCCTGCTGCCAACCACTTTCTAGCAATTGGTCCAGGGGTGGCCCTGTGTCCACCAGTGAGTTCTTACCAAAGAAAGGTAAGTGCAAGGTGCTAGGTGGAGCCACTGACTTGGTTTTGTTAAAAGCTTCTGGCAAGAGATTGATGGCGTTGCTGCCATGTATTTGCCTGCTGCCCTTACTGTCTTCCTTCTTCTCTAGAGGTGTGGCCACCGCCTTGGGAGAATGATGGGTCCCACAGGTGGATGGGCAGGAAAACTAGAGAAAGCTTTGCTATAGTGGTCACCAGCCCTGGTATGCCTATTCTAGGATAGTCTGTTACAAATGACAAATAGGTCTCTTCACTTTTCCTTATGTCGTGGTCAGTGTTTCCTCATTTTTATTGTGACCTCAAGCTGAATGCATTTCTAACAGATGCACCTGTCACACTTCAGAGTGCTGTGTGCTGTCTAGCCTGATGCCTTTATCTGAAGCAAGATACAAAGAAACGCACAGATGTCCATGCTACTAAACCATTCATAGTACAACTTCACTCAGTTGTGTCTGATTTATTCAAGAGTGGCTGAAAGCAAGGGATATTAGGTCTGTTTTTTCTTCCCTCCTGAATGTTCAGACTCAGCTGGAGTTCTGGGGGCAGAGAATTTCATAGACCGAGATCCACTAATTTAGAAAACTGCTTCTCTTTGCTGCTCATCTAAGTCATGATATGTTTATAAAGGCAAAAACGAAGCTGAACTCCTTCTCTGTTACAATCATAGGAAGAAAAAAGAAGAGCCTGCATCAGCATTTTGGGGGAACTTCAGGAGACAGAATGCATTAGGAAGCAGGAGGCTTAGCATGATTCATGCTAACTTGCATGAGTGTCTCAAAAATAAAAGAACAGGGGAGGGCATTTGGCCTAACAGTTAAGGTGCCAGCATCCCATATTAGGGTTCCCGGGTTTGAGTTTGGTTCCAGCTTCCTGCTAATGTGCATTCTGGGAGGTAGCAGGTGATGGCTCAAGTACTTGGGTCCCTGCCACCTCTGTGGACTGAGTTCCCAGCTCCTGGCTTTGGCCATGGCCCAGTTCCAGCCACTGCAGGTATCTGGGGAGTTAGCCAGCCAAAGGGAGCTTTCTGTCTCTTCTCCACAACAACAGCAATAACTACTACTACCAGAGGCACACAAAAAGTGTTTTGCACCTAATTACAAGATCTAATTAGGGAGAGAGCCCAACTCTTTCCACTGAAATGAGATTACCTCTCTCCCCCTCTTCATTTCCACCTCTGAGAAGACTCTGTAATGACATTGGTCAATGGATAGCATCATAACGTACCTTGAATCTCCACAGTTCTAGACCTACTTCATAGTCTAGCTCTTTTTCTTCTCTCTCTCTCTTATGCATTGCCAAGGATTTGTTTTCCATAGTGAGGGATCTTATTTTATTTGTCTCTGTACCGCCTGAAGATGCTGCACCTCACTTGCACCTAACAGAAGCATCCTGTGATGGACTTTGTACTTTTCCAACAGTCAGAGAGTCATATTTGACCTTTTAGTCAAGGTGCTTCCAAAGACCAATAGTGATCAATGATACTATGTACGGAGAAGGGAAAAAAAGATGCTGAGTGGCTGGCCTCAGTGTCACACAGTTGTTAGAAAGTAGGCTGGATTTTTACTTGGAAGTTCATTGCTATGTCACGCCTATGGAAGGCTCCCAAAGAATGTTTGTTAAATAAAATGAACATATGAGTGAGGTCTTCCAACTGGGAGACATGCAGGTTTTACAAAACTGCAGCTACTTAAATGCAGAATGAACATGGTCAAGGGTTTGAGGTGACCTTTGCTTGCAGAAATCCCATTCTGCGTTTCCCCAGAGCCTCTTTCCCATCTCTTTGAGAGGACAGGCAGATACACACAACCTAAATAAGTGGGAGAACACTCGGGGCACAAGGTTCCTTAAAAGCAAATTCATGTCAAACAGCAAGTCACCTAGGGAAGGGGCCACTTTTCACAACTGGTTTCATGTGTTTATGGAGAGTTTGGTAAGTGAATCAGTATGGTTGAAAACTCCCTATTAATGTGCATAAAAAACACACTGCATCAATATTTACATGTCTTAAAAACATCAGCTGTTTTCCATTATTTTCAAGAATTCTGTAGAGAAGACTGTAGAGCTCATTTCCAAGAAACAGAATTACTCAAGGCTGTTTTGCTATGAAGTGACTTGCAGGTAAGAGTGATTTGCAGGAGAGTGGAAGAATCTGTTTCTCTGATGTCACCCTCCTTCTGGTTATGTTCTTGTCATCATCAAAGAAATGTTTACTAGATGTGATGGGAAAATTAGTTGGTGTTGTGAAATTAAAGATGGTATTTTGACCCACTTGCTATTTCTACAATATGTTTTAAAATAGAAATAATATTATTTTAGTGGATTACATAAATTTTACCCTCAGTGAAACAATCTGACAATACAGAAGAAGCATTGTTTTAAAAGTAAAAATTTGCAGTCCTACTAACTAGAAATGATCATTGTTAATGCTTGGTCATACTTCCAGATGTTTTTCTCCCTTATCCGTACACACAGAAATACACACATATATACATTCTTTTCTTCTTTTTAAAAATTATGAAATTACAGTAAATCTCCCTTTTCCTCTTTTTACAACAATTTAATTGCCATCTCTCTACACTGGAAAAATAAGGTAAGACACTGTCATTTTTAATGAATCAAGCCAATCTCCAATTATGGAAACTTGGGAATGGTGTTTCCATCTTTCACTGTTATAAACAATGCATGTACAATATGCATCCTTGTGTATCTTTGTATACTTGTCCAATTATTTCCTTAGGATAAATTCTGAGAAATAGAATTGCTTATACAAAACAAATGCACATTTTACAAGCTGACAATTAACTGCCAAGCTGCACTGCCAAAGACTGCAGCAAGTTCCACCCACCAAGAACATTAGCTAGGACTGATGGAACAGTTCTTGCCAATACTGAACATCAATACATTTTCACTTAGCTACTTTAATCTACATTTAGTTTCTTAACCTATATTTTTTGACTATAAAAGAAGTCAAAAAGCTCTTCCTGTTTACTGGCTATTGTTCTACATGTATTTTGTGTGTGTGTATGTGTGTATGAACAGCCCTTTCACACACTTCGCCTATTTTAAAAATTGAAGTGCATCTTTTTCTTACTAATTTATAGGAGTTCTTCATTTACTGGGGATATAAATATATATATATACACACAGTATGTCATAAAAGCTGAAGATAACCTCCTGCTCCAAATTTATGGTAATTTTTTGATTTCAGGGAGATTTTTTTTTCTTCTTCAAATAAAAGTTTAAAAATTTTAAGCAGTGGATATGTAACACTTATGGGCCCTGCTTTGGGTGTCTTGTTGTATTGGTAATTATTGAAACTGCCAGAAAACCTGGGTCATAATTCTTTTTGCAGTTGCTCAATGAGCATTTGAAAGGAATATAATATATGTGATCTGCTTGTAGGGTCCAGGTTGCTTTTTTTTTTTCTTTGAGAACAAGTGTTACTGTTAACTCACATAGTACAACTCAATGAGTACAGAGGTCCTGATTGGGAAGTTAATGCACAGTGACTCCCATTAATTTAACAATTAACATTCTTAGGTATTATGTCATTGATCACCCAAGGCTCTTGACATGAGCTGCCTAGGCTATGGAAGCCTTTTGAATCCACAAACTCCTTCACTATTTAGACAAGGCCATAAGCAAAGAGGAAGTTCTCTCCTCCCTTCAGAGAAAAGTACCTCCTTCTTCGATGGCCACTTCTTTCCACTGGGGTCTCACTCAACAGAGATCCTTCATGTAGGACATTTTTTGCCACAGTGTTTTGGCTTTCTATGCCTGAAATGCTCTTGTGGGCTTTTCAGCCAGACCAGAGAGCCTTAAGGGCTGATTCTGAGGTCAGAGTGCTACTTAAAGCAATTGCCTTTCTATGAGTCTGCAGTGTGGACTGCTTCCCATGGTGGAGCATTCACTCCTTTTTACTTTTATCTATTATTATGACTAGGATTTTTCTTGATCTATTAGTTCCTGCCTGTTAGTTACCTCCTAACATTTGTCTGGGCCCTCCCTTATGTTTGGCTGTAATGTTTGTCCATCCAGGACCACACTCTGAATCACAGCAGTTGCAACTTTCTCTTTGTGATTGTAACAGGTTTCCCATTATGGTCACCAATGCATGGTATTCAGTGTGTGGAGACTGCTATTTTCATTTTCCTGTGAACTCCTCTCCCCTCTCCCCAGCCCCACTCCCTCACTGCTCTACAGCCTCAGTGGCAGTAGAAAAGAGTTTTGTAGGCTGGGTGGGAGGGGCCACTAAGCTTTTGCACACTTTGCCTTCTCTCAGCAGCACAGTTCTCACACTATTTCCTCCAGAAACACATCCATTGGTCCAGGTTTTAAAAATGGTGCAGCATTTTCTCCCTTTGTTACATGGCTTGGATCATTTCAGTGTTAGGGCAATGTTAGAGAGTCATTTCAGCTTACCAAGATATTTACATGTGATAAGCTGATGTAATGATGTCTCCTTGGTTTCCTGGCTATCTTTTCTCAATGAGTTTCTCAACCGGACTAACCCTTTGAATAAGAAATTTCCAAATACTATATTTATTTTTTGACATTTTTTATTTTAACTCATTTGACTTACAATTTCAAAAAAAATTGAAATTTCTCTATATAATGCACTTTGTCACATGTTTAATATTCTATTTAGAAATTCTTTATGAGTTTCTGAATGGCTAGACTGCTCCTTTAATTAAGTTGAGATTTCCAGGTTAGGTTGGCAGTTGAAGATATTTGGGAACACATTGTTTTCAGCATGTGTTTTTCAGGCTCTTTTTGTCCCTAGATCCTGTTTTATTTTGCTTGTCTTTAATCTTCTTATTTAAAATTCATAGTCTATATTCTTCCACTTCTTCATTCTCATGCCCATTCTCCCCATGCAAACTTACACAGTGCTTTGAAGAAGGCCTAGAATCTTTAAGCTAGATAAACTCTGAGGCTGATGGAAAGCACACGTTGAGCCACTTGGCTCCTGTTATTTAGCTTTTATAGAAAGCACCCTGTTTCCAAACAAAACTCTATATACAACTGGATGCTCAGTAGCAGTTTTCTCTCCAGGATCAGATGTGTATTATGTGTGGGAATCAGTGGTGATGGGGGAATGAGACCCCAAGAGACTTGGGCTGTCTGTACACAATGGCTGTGACCTCAAAGGGACTCAATCTTCCCTTTCTACCCAGGTATGTGCATCTCCAGGGGTGCAACTGTGGGATGGGGGGAATGGACAGGAAATTGTCTGGAGTCATAGCAGCTCCCCCTCAACTTTAGGGGTCCAGAGCCCCACTTGCAGTCTGGTCCCTTGCTTCTGTCTCCAGTGAACCAAGCCCACTTCGCCCAACATCTGGATGCCAGCAGCTTTAGAAAATGAGTCTAAACTAAAAGTTGATAGAAATGTGTTGAGATAAAGGTTTCAAAGATGTCTGCCAAAAGTGTTTGTTGATGAGTCTTTGTTTTGTCTACATATCAGGTTCTTTGTTTTTCAGGAAGTGTTCAGCAGCTGAGTAAAAACAATAGGAGAGGGTGACCCTCAACAGGGTGACAGTCAGAGGGGGAGGTGACACAAAGCACAATCTGGGCTGTGGTCCCTGCAGAGATGGGGGAGAGAGGGAGAACAAGTGCCCAGTAGAGAGCCAGGAAGACTAAGGCCCCAGGAAGCACAGCTCCTTATGAGTCTCATGGGGCGTGTGTGTACACACGCGATCCTCATGGGGTATGTGTGTGCACATGCGATCCTCATGGGGTGTGTGTGTGTATACACGCGATCCTCATGGGGCGTGTATGTACACACATGATCCTCATGGTGTGTGTGTGTAACACGCGATCTTCATAGGGTGTGCATGTGTACACACGCGATCCTCATGGGGTGCGTGTATACTCATGCGATCCTCATGGGGTGTGTGTGTGTATACACGCGATCCTCATGGGGCGTGTATGTACACACATGATCCTCATGGTGTGTGTGTGTAACATGCGATCTTCATAGGGTGTGCATGTGTACACACGCGATCCTCATGGGGTGCGTGTATACTCATGCGATCCTCATGGGGTGTGTGTGTACACTCACACACACCCATGGGGGTGTGAACAGACAAGTTACCAGGGGCCCTTTTCAGTAGCAACACTTACTTAGCTCCTTACGACACTCATAAGGTGTGTGTGTACACACGTGATCCTCAGGGGTTGTGTGTACACACGTGATCCTCATGGGGTGTGTGTGTGTGTGTACACTCACACGCACCCATGGGGGTGTGAACAGACAAGTTACCAGGGCCCTTTTCAGTAGCAACACTTACTTAGCTCCTTACGACACTCATAGGGTGTGTGTGTACACACGTGATCCTCATGGGGTGTGTGTGTGTGTACACTCACACGCACCAATGGGGGTGTGAACAGACAAGTTACCAGGGCCCTTTTCAGTGGCAACACTTATTTCTCTGCCCCTTACATGGGGAGAACAGATCAGAGGGGCTTTTGCTGCTTCTGGTTCTTCCCACTTCTGTCCATACCTTCGACTCCTCTCTGACGTTTGAAATTCCCTGGCTCCTGATTATCTGAGTCTGCATCCACACCATCTTGAGAGTGAGTTTTGGTTGAAGCGGACTCGCCTGCTCCACAGGTAACCACTCATCTTTAGGATTTGTGCTTTCAGCACACTCTGTTGTCTGTCTCAGCTCCTTTCCACTTCCTTTCAGAAAGGAACACACTGGTCCAGGCAGGCAGACCCAAGACCTCCAGCAGAAAATGTTTGGCATGGAGACAAGAATTTAAGGGAGGGAGAAAATACATGTGGGGGTCTTTGGAATTCTCACTTTCTCTCTCCTTTCAACTATGTGCAGCCCCATGCATTATTTATAGCAAACTCATGCAGAGCCATTTTAAGAACTTTATAAGACCTTGGTAGCTTTAATTTTGGAAACACCATCCTCCATCATGGAAACATTAAAATGCACTCATGTCTCACATTAAAGAGAAATATTCTAGTTGAAAAAAATCTTCAAATGGATTTTATATAGTGTATTTAATATGTTTGGCAGTGATTTCTCAGCATGCTCAGGAATCTGACTGTCGCTCCCCCTCTTCGCGGAGGAACGACACAGGACCCTGCGCTGTTCTTTCGTCTGCTCGGCCCTCCCCGGGTTTGCTGCTGGTTCTTCCCGGGTTGGCTACTATCCCTTCCACCTCCGTGGAAGGGCAGTTCCCCCTGGCCGCATTCCCCACTTCCGCAGGGGAGCGGCACACCGCCGGCCGGCTTTCTCGGGGGCTGCACGGGTTCCCTTAGATGTTCCCCATAGATGTTCCCGGTGCATGCCGTTTCTCTCCTCCTTTATAGTCCTCCTCCGCCAATCCCAACTCGGCTGCCCACACGCCGAGTACGCTGCTCTCCAATCAGGAGCAAGTCCTACAGTTAATTGGTTGAACTGGAGGCAGCTGTGCGGAAGCTGTTTACTTCTCTCCCAGCGCCATATTGTGGGAGAGCAGATGCATAGAATAAGTCTTAATTCCAGTAACAGTCTAGTCCGGTTTGCTCCCCACATCTGACCAGTATTTCCAATATTATGAAATTTTATAAATATCAAATTTAGCAATTCATGAAATTGGCATAATGGGTTGTGTAGACATTTCATTAAAATTTACTAATTTTCTTTTGGTGTTTTCTTGTCCTACTTCTGAGACAATGTATGTCTTCCCAGGCCTTGAACTTTATCAAGTCTTCTGGAAAGCCTGGAGGCCCTGGCACTGTGCCCCCAAAAAAGTAATAGAAGACATTCCTGCAGAGAGGTACCAATGGTACAAAACGCTCAAAGAGGAGAGGGCACAGCTAGCTGGAGTGGAGAGGAGCAAGATCAAAGGATTACGTGAAAGGCAGCAAGGTGGGGAGGAGGTTGCAGAGGTCGATCCACCCATGTGACCCAGGGTCTACCAAGGAGAATTTGTGAACCATTCATCGTCCATAGAAACAACTGTACAGGCTACTGAATTTCTGTTTCAATGAGCCAGACATAATCACAAATCTAAACCATTAAATTAGACTTTTCTTTCTGTTAGCTTGCTTAATAGCTTGTTTTCTTGCTTCTCAAACCTCACTCAGCTATTTAGTCCAAATAGGGAAAGTTTGGAGAGAGAAATGACTTACAAATCAATGCCCTGAACATCAACAGGGAGTGAATCTTGGAACATGACCATTACATGCATTCTGCAGGCAGGTCCTGAGCATCACCAGGTCCTCATTGTCACATGGTCCATTTGCCCAAGGCCCTCATTCCTAGGCCGAGCTCCATGGTAGTACCGGCAGTGACACTATCAGCCCCCTAGCTGAGCTCCTGCGACTGCTTCTACCACTGTGAGGGGCTGAGTGGGATGCCTCTCCCCTAAACTCATGCAGCTGATGACACCCTAGTGTCTTAATGCTAAAGGCTGATTGATTAAGGGTGGAGACTTAATCTAATGATGGTGTGAGAGTTGGGTCGGGTGGGAGGTCTTTGGGTCATTGGGGGTGTGCCTGTGGAGGGCGGTTCCCTTAAGAGATTGGGAGCATTTCAGGTCAAGTTCAGCCTAGGTACCCCCACCCCTTCTCCTGGCTCACCACACGATTGTCCTCCACACCTGCAGTGACCAGCCTCCACAGACAGCAGACTAGGGGCCGCCCAATCCTATATCCCCCAACTGTAAGTGGCAAAAAATCTTTTCTTCCCCCGAGAAATTCCTCTCAGATGTTTTTAGGTAAGGTAATGAAGAGCAGACCAACACAATCATCTCTTTACCACCTAACAATCTCAACTGTATTTTAAAACCTAAGCTAGATCCCCATCACCTCTCTGATTGAAATTATTGACTGGAACCCTGTTCCACCTGGCACAAAATCCACAAGCTTCCTATGGCTCTGCGAGGCCTCAACAAGATCCGTGCCTTGTCAGCTCGGTGCCTCTGCCTGCAATGCTGTCTTCCCATACCTCTACATTGTCATTGTCCTCATCATTCGAGAATATTCCCTTTTGCCTCCCAGGAGGGCTTCGCTAACCCCCCTACCTAACCTCACCCTGCTCGCCACCTCTGCCTCTTAAGACTCCATTCCGTTCCCATCACAGCCCTGATCACTACGGGGGATTTGAGTATGACTTTGTTGACTTGTTTATGATTGTGATTTTCCTCTAGAATTGTGTGCCCTACAGGCAACGGGCTTTCCCACCTTCACCTCCCCTACTGAGTGCTATACTTCCGGAACAAACAGTGCCTGTCACGCAATCCGCACACAGCCCAGTGTATAAATTAGCCTATCAATAAATGAAGAACTTCGCGGAGTGGAATTCTCACGGTAAAACAGGCTCTGTTTTAGAAAAGCACTTACACATTTATTTGGAGTTATACTCAATTATATTAGCGATTTTCGAGAGGCCCTCAAAGCTCTTGGTACTCAGGATACTCTTCTCACGGCTGCTGAGAGTAATAGGAAGTGACTTTCTGGTTTGCGATTCGGTGTATTTACCTGATCCATCTGCTAGCTCCCCAGAACAATCATTTACTACAAAATGGCAGCTGAAGCTCTTGGGAGCTGTCTCGTCCCACTGCCTTCTCACAGCAGCACGGTTTTAGTGGATTTATTGCTCTTTAATAGTCTTTGTAAAAAACAATCCCCTAAATACCCCAAGCTTCTAATAAACTATTTAAACCAACAATATTGCCATATAACATTGCTATTACAGGTTGATGCTTAATAAAATAAAATCCCAAAGAAACTCCTCAGGCTGTTATTGTGCTATCTAAAGGTCCAGGTGGGCTCTGATCCCACCTCTCCTTTGTTCAAGTGTATCAGCACTACACTCCTTATATGTGTGGTCCAAGCTTGCTAAACATGCGACAGATCCTGCCGTGGGGCTGCCTGGTCCTCAGATGCATAAGTCTCTGCAAACAGGAGTTCTGACAGTGGCTTTTTTTTTTTTTTTTTTACAGGCAGAGTGGATAGTGAGAGAGACAGAGAGACAGAGAGAAAGGTCTTCCTTTGCCGTTGGTTCACCCTCCAATGGCCACCATGGCCGGCACACCGCGCTGATCCGAAGGCAGGAGCCAGGTGCTTCTCCTGGTCTCCCATGGGGTGCAGGGCCCAAGCACTTGGGCCATCCTCCACTGCCTTCCCGGGCCAGAGCAGAGAGCTGGCCTGGAAGAGGGGCAACCGGGAAAGAATCCGGTGCCCCGACCGGGACTAGAACCTGGTGTGCCGGCGCCGCTAGGTGGAGGATTAACATAGTGAGCCGCGGCGCCGGCCACTGACAGTGGCTCTTACTGGGGCATCCATTACTATATACTATGGGTGATCCTTGATGGTCTAAAATCTAAAAATACCTTAACAACCACTTACTAGCCTCTTCTGTGTGAGATGTCTTCCAAAAGTTCATGTACAATTCACTGATCACAAACCTATGCATGGATTTCAATTTTTCTTTGCACCAACATAAACTTATTTTTTATACTATTTTCCTTGAAATTTTTGAAGTACCTCAATATCTTAAAATTTCACCCATTATTCAATTCTACTTTATCACTATGTAATTACTATACAACACTAACTTACTGGCTTTCTTTCATTGTGGATCGTGCCCCTACTATTTTCTAGCTGTTATGGCAAATGCACTGTGTATGAGATAAATAGGTATAGTATGAGATAAATAGGCTTTTAGGATCCTTCTCAGTCTGGGATCTTTGCCTGGGCAACTCCTGCTTCTCATAAAATCAACAAATTCTATCTATCTCCTTGTTCATGTTCATAGATGCCCTGCGAGATATGAACATATACTTTTTGAATGATCTGAACCTGTGGAGCTCTGTGAATTCCCTCTGAGCTGGGCCACCCACCCCCAGCTGTTCTTTCAGAGGGAGAGAGAATCTCTAGTACTTAGTCCTCAGGGATGGCCAGGCCACCTGCGGCTGATGTGGAAAATTAGGCCTCAGAGATCCACCCGTCATCTCATCACATTCTACCCAGGGCTCCCCCTCCCCCATGCTCTCTGTCACTCCCAGCTACTTGTAGTTCTTGCATGTTGCTCCTTCAACTCCTCTCTGTTCTCACTGCTTTAGCAAAGTTCTCTTTCTAAAAAAAAAATAACTTGAAAACATTTAGTGATAGTGATTTCCTTGTGTGAACAAAGAAAGCTTTAGTTCAAAAATAACTCTAAACCTAACAAGGAATGAATATCTTCTATTGTGAAGGCACACAAAAGCACCCTGGAAGCACTTAACACTGCTTCAAGTCTCATCTATTGCTAAATCTTCTGGATTGGTATTTAGATTGGAAGATAATTGACCAAATAAAGTATAGACACTGTGATCATTTGCTCACACAGTCCTCCAACCCTTTCCTCCCAACCAAATCTAGTTCATGCGAGAAAAAAAATCTTATTTAAAATATCTATCTTGATCTCTTTAAGTTTCAGATACATACTCTTGTGCATTGCTAAAGCAACATTATGTTTATTAGCATTTAAAATTCAGAAAAGTTGCTCACGTTGTGGAACTAAATGCAACACGGAATACAAGAATGATGTTCTCACTCGAATATCCAACTCATAGCCCATTTCTAGGGGTGGCAATGGAGTAAGGCTGGGCTAGAGGGCAGTGGTTAGAGCTGGAATAAAGGTCACAGTTGGCCCTAGGTCATGGAGGGGATGAAAGACAAAGATATGGTAAGAGTCCTGGATGGAGTTGGAAGTCAAGGATGTCTGTTGTTCATCATTTAATGACAAAACTCATTTATCTCCTACTTTGATACAGTTGCTTCAATGCTACCTTCTATTTCTTTTTTTAAAGATTATTTTATGTGAAAGAGTTACAGAGAGAGAGGTCCTCCATCCATTGGTTCACTCCCCAAATGGCAGCAATGGCCAGAGCTGAGCTAATCTAAAGCCAGGAGCCAGGAACTTCTTCTGGGTCTTCCACATGGGTGCAGATGCCCAAAGACTTGGGCCATCTCCCACATGGATGCAGATGCCCAAAGACTTGGGCCATTCTCTTTCTCAGGCACATTAGCAGGAAGCTGGACCAGAAGTAGAGCAGCAAATACTTGAACTGGGTGCCCATATGAGATGCCAGTGTGGCAGGCCGGGGTTTTAACCTGCTATGCTGCAGTGTCAGCCCCAATGATACCTTCTTAATACAGCCCTGGCAAGACACACTCCAAATTCCTCATTTGTTAAAATGGCCCTGCTTTGATTTTCCAAGTTTCTAAGGGGGCAGCATCAGAATTTGAATTCAGGTCTAGGTTCCCCAAACCAAACATGAGAATTGCTAAAAACAACTGCCAGATCTAACATACCATGACAGCCATCTCCTCACAACTGCAGAGACCTGAAAACCAAGGTTAAGCAAGTATAATATGAAGGCAATGTCTTTCCCACCTGTTGGATCTATCTGGTTTATTAGAAACAACAGAAGAATATCTATGTCCCATGGAATTATCACTAAGAGTGTTAGTCAGCTGCAATCTTTAATAAACCATAATTAGAATTATTCCCTTAGTGATCTTAAAAGACATGTAAGAGACTGTTAAAGATAATTTTCTTTAAAAAAAAAACAGTTACTGATGGTAGATACTATATGCAGAAGAAAGTATTGCAAAAGAATTAAAAGCAATTCATTTCTCCGTTGGAGAAAAGTACTCTAGGATGACACACTGTGAAAGTGATTTATAGCATATTGACTGTCGTTCTTCTAATGAAAAAGCAATTGTCCATGTTTTCCCCGGAGAACACTCTCAGGAACAACCAGCCAGGCTCACGGAAAGTCGTGAGTTAGAAAATGAGAAACAAATGAACTCACAGCTGGGAAAAGCCAACAGTGATTAATTTAACGCCAGTCATTTGTGCAGACCATGTCTACATCTCAAAATTCCCCTTGAGAGAAAGGTCACTGAAGGGCAGAGGCCACACAGTTAAATACGTGTAAGGAATTTCTGCCTAATAAGATATCAGGTGCCACCAATTTTACATTAAAAAGCTCTGGTTTGTTTTAGGACGAGGTGGGTATAATTAATAGTCAATATCATCACTTGAACTTCAACATCATAACAAATGGTTCTGAAAAACATCCTCAAAGAGAGTTCACATTGAATCTTGGACAACATGTATTCTTAAACAGTGGCGGAGAGCACACGGGGCCATTCAAAGGGGTTTTGTTCTGACTCATTGGCTAAGAAAATGGGGACCAGTTTGAGATCTTCCATGTCGCTTCATTTTAATGTGCAGTGGGCGTTTTTCATGTCCTTATTAAAGCAGTGAATGTGTTTCTCTAGTCTCATTATCACTGCCCGACTATACTCTCTGTAGTTTCATAACCAGGACAGCTCCTTTTCAATGCAGGGATCAGAACGCCAAATCGGATTGCTCACACGTGGCTGTTCATAAAACTCCCGCCGTGAATGCTGAAGGTGCCCATGGGGATTGCACAATTATTTATATTTCCTTATGGTTTCCTATAATTACTGTGATTGTACTTGCACAAAGTCAATGTGTCTCCACCAATTCAAGCAGTGGTGGGTTAGGAATATTCATCACACTTGTGTGAAAGGATATTGTTCATAGAAATTAAAGTGCTGTTATCATACATTCAACCCAAGTGCTAAATTAAAATGCTCAGCAACTTTGGAGTTTATTTGAGCAGATGTTAACTATTTATGAAAATAAACATGATACAGGACTTGCATTCGTGATATGATCCTTTGTTGTATTAAAAGTGCTGAGGAAAAAACCTACAGTGCACACTTGAGGGACATAACAGTTTGTGGTACATGATCAATCTGAATTACAGTTCATTTAGGTCAACTGAGATTTTTGGAAGCACAAAATTCTATGAAATCTCAGTTGGTCTACATCTTTCTATGTTCTGGCTTTGTTTCACCCCTTTATGTTTTTTAAGGTTCCAAGATTCAGCAAGGACAACCCCCAAAACACGTATTAGAGGCCACCGAATAGAAGCCACGCAATACGACCTTTCCTGCTTTGTCAAACAGAAATTCCGTTCTACCTAGTCTGACTTGCTTGCAGCCCAAGTGCCCAGCTGCACTTGCATTCCATTAGCTGTCATTTTGTCTCCAGCATTTTCGCCTGCTGTGTGTGAGATGTGACTCTACACGCACAGTTCCTACCACACGTAATTTTCTGTGCAGTGGTGTGTAAAATTTACCTCTAATTATGATAAGGTCACTGATGGGTCATTCATGATATGCTCTCGGGAGACACCGGCAGTGACTAGCTTTCAGTGAGGTTCATCTGGAGGAATTAAATTGGTCTGATGATGAGTCAATAGAAAATAAAAGTGTCTTGGAAAATTATTCCTCAATCACAGTTATGGCCCTAAAGGTACCTCCAGAGAGGCAGTGAGCACCGTGGGGAAGGCTGGGGGTTTTGAAACGATGCAGGGGTGAGTTTTGATCCAGGCTCTCTGGGCCTAGAAGACCTTACATGACACTGTTTCTGGTCCATCCTTGACGTCTGTTCCCTCAGTGCCTGCGCTTCAGTACCACTGGCCTCCTTCCTGGCCCCTGAGCATTCTGTGGTCACTCCTGCCTGGGGGTTTTCGTACCAAAGTTTCCTGATGTTGGGATTCTCTTCCTTCAGCTCTTCCTGTGTTGTTCCTGTTCTTCCCTCTGTCTTCCCTGTTCTTTTACCTTCCGATCAGTGAATGTATCACACCCGCTGTCCAAACCATCCAAAGGCAGCCTCTTCCCAGAGGCCACTGGGGAGTCCCTCTGGCTCTCTGCCTCAGTTCCTCTCACATCATCTTACTGATGCTCACAGAGTACTAATCACAGTGGTAATCATTTAGTTACTGTTCTTTTGTATCAGTAAATTTGCACATGACCACAGAGGGAAAACAAACTAAAAACAAAGAGTGTCTTAATTAGGATATCCTAAAATCTCGAGACCTCACTGGCATTAACTAAACAAGTCATTGGTTCAACATTGTTTGGCAAAATGGATTAAAAAGGAGATCTTAGTTCATAAGTTAGGAATGAGAAACAATGTCTTGAACTTTATGTAAGATGGCATGAAAACAAAACTACTCAGAAGAAATTTTATTAAAACAGTCACTAGAGTGATTTCAAATTTCATACGATCACTGTGGTCTTCACTAACTATGCTAACTACTAACACTTTTTGAAAAAGGTTTTTACCTGCCCCTGTAGGAAACCAAAACTTGAGGTTAATAAGTATGGTGAAATTTTATATTTCTTCAAATCTGTGAGCATTTTATTCTCTGCCTGCCTTCCCAAGGCATCTCACATGTCAACAGAACATCAACTTCTCAGCTGGTTCACGTTCAGCAAACACCTGACAACAAATGACTGATTGCTGAATGGAGCAGATACGGTCCTCACGGCCCAGATGCCAGTGTAAACTGCAACAGCAGTGACAACCACAATGAAATCCTTACCAGAGGGTCCAGTCGTGGCCACAGTATGGCTGAACGTTTCCAAGGTAGAATCCCAGAGACTGCGTGACCTCTACGAGGTTGGCGAAGTCAAGACTGATGCTGTTGAAGAGCACAGACGTCATGATTATCTCATCAATGGCCCACACATCTTCTCCCTGGGAAGAATGGTACGGCTGCCACCATCTGAACTGGATTCCAAACTGCCTTGCATCATCTGGCAGTTCTACGGAGATTATTCTAAAAAAAAATAAAAGTTCAGATTATTTTAAACACAGATATTTTAAAACACAGATATTAATAGTAAAATAGTTTTCCTTAAAGGATAATAGTTTTTAAAAATTCTATCAGAAACATTCTTTTGAGGTTTCCAATTTCCTGTCTGACCCCAACAAAGTCTTCCAAATAGATTACAAAATGTAGCTTTGCTTTCACTGATCTGCCCCCCAAAAAGCTAAGCTGATAAAATCCAGTTGTCCAAATGACAGGATGCATCACAGTGTGGGAGGGACATTGGGTAGCTTGTTACATATATTTTGGCTTTGTGGTTGGAACCACGGCACTGCCTCATTCCCATGAGTTTAGCATAGTGCACACAGGTCACTTGCTGTGTCATGGCAGCTATGACAACAAACCTGTATCTGACAAATGGGGGAGAAAATTAAGACTAATATCTAATTTCCAGGAGCAATTATTGTACACAGCAGCAGGCACCATATATTAATTGCCACTGCAATGACATCTACTTGAAAGCTCCATAAATCATGGTGCCATGCTGCTCACATCCACACACAAGGTGAGATGGGAAACAAATGGTAAATGCAACATTTGTCTCCATCAACGTACAATTAAACACCTTAAACACCGGGAGAGGCGCCTGCATGAACTGCACACTGAAGGGACTGAGTTTTCTTTTCCTGAGTGAGCAAAGAAAAACTTTCTAAGCCAAAAGACTAGCTGTATAACTGATACATAAATCTAAAAACTTCAATTTCCAAGCATGGATTTACTAAGAAATAAGATCGACTTTCATACCTCCACTGAGTAAAGAAACATGTAAAACTATATCTTGGAAGTGTAATTTCTCACCTATCAAAAGGTTTTAAAATACTACCTATTTTTCCTTTAAATAATTTGTACATGAAAATGTGGGTTGAATGGGTCACCAGACCCATATTATGGTGGTTACATCTGCTGCCCATGTTGTATGTAGCTAAAATTCTCCAAATGTTACAGAGTTGTTCTGGTTTTTGTTTTTTTTTGTTTGTTTGTTTGTTTTTTTAACAGAAGATTTATTTATCTATTTGAATGGCAGAATTATGGGGGCGGGGGAGGGAGGGAGGGAGGAAGGGATGAAGGGAGAGAGGGAAGAGAATCTCCCACTCGCTGGTTCACTCCTCAAATGTCTGCAACAACCAGGGCTGGACCAGGCTGAAGCCAGGAGCCAGGAGCTTCATCCAGGTCTCCCACATGGGTGCAGGGGACCAAGGACTTGGGCCATCTTCTACTGCTTTCCCAGGTGCACTAGCAGGGAGCTGGATCAGAAGTGGAGCAACCAAGACTGGAACTGGTGCCCAAAGGTATGACTGAAGGTGGGGGCTTTACCCACTAAGCCACAGCACTGGCCTCTTCCTTTTGTTTTCTAATCTTGAAAAAGCTTTAAAAGGCAAACCTCTGCCTTCAGTTAATGGTGTCCAAAAAGTGAATGGACATGGTTAAACTTCCAGGTCCCTCAGTATAGGGATGGGCTAAATGGCTGGAATCATCGCTTACAAAAGTGTCTTGAACTTGATGGCACTTAAGTTGAGAAATAAAGTTTATATTTTTATTATTATTTTAAATTTCATTTTCAACATACTTTTTAAAAGTCCACTCATACTATTTGTATACCCTTGCTAAAGACGGGAATCCAGAGACAGAGGAAGGTTAAACCTCCTGTTTGAGGTTAAACAGGTTCTAAGTGACAAAGCCAGGATTGGGATCTAGAGAGTTCTAGAACCTTCCTTGTAATTTACACATCATACTGTGGACTGGGTGGGAGTTTCTACTGATTTCACTGCTTTTTACAGACCACAGTGGCTGGTTTAAAGAGCTCTGGGAGAGTTTGAATGGGAAATTGTTATTCCTCCATGAGAACCCAGAGACTTGGGTTAACTTTCTGTCTCAGTCTTCCTTCAGTGGGTAGGTTTTAAGCTCATGGATTTCTTTTAAAAAATGCTTTATAGTGGTATGTGCTAAGGATGACCTGATAGACACAAAGAGGAGATCAAGTATAATAATCAGACACAAAAATAGGGGTGGATGTTCCACATAGCAATAAAGACACCACCAGGACACCTGCATCCTACATTAGAGTGCCTGGGTCCCACTCCAGCTCTACTTCCAATTCTAGAGTCCTGCTAACATGTGCCCTGGGAAGCAGGAGGTGCAAGGCCCAGTTACTGAGTTCCTGCCGCCCACATGGGGGACCCAGGTTGAGTTCTAAGCTCCTGTGTTGCATGTATCTGGGGGAGATAACGAGAGAACTAGGATATGGAAGATATCTCTACCCTCCACTCAAAATGAAAATAAATATTTATAAAGAAAAAGATATAACTTCTGTATATCAAGATAATTAAACATGAATCTTAATGAAGAATGGGATGGGATGGGAGAGGGACTAGGCGGTGGGACAGGACTGGGCGTGGGAGGAGGGTATGGGGGGAAGAACTGCTATATTCCTAAAGCTGTGCCTATAAAATTTGTATTTATTAAATAAAAGCTTTCTAAAAAAAGGGACATAAAATAAACTAGGTTTAGAGTTCAGAATAATTTTAAAATAAAAAGTCATATAATTAAGAAAACTGCCAGAATAATTTTAGTTTCACTACTTATATAAAATTTGGCATTAATAAAAGTTCAAATTAGTTCACAGGGCATTCTAGTTAGTTTGAAATAAAAAGGCTTGGGTATATTACCATAATTTAAATTTTATAAGTAACAATCACATAGAGTTCTTTTATTTATTGAAGGAATCATAGATAAAGCAAACAATCTGAAATTGTCTAGGAGTAATAGGGGGTAGCCAAACTAGCATATTTAATTTATGGATCGCACATTGTTTTTGAACAATCATGGCATAAAGAAACAAAATTTAATTCTAAGCCATCACAGGCAGCAATTGATACGAAAGGAAATGCAGCAAATGGGTAAAGGCATCAAGATATATTTAACTCTCTTATGAAGAACCTGCATGACTTGTATTATTTATCATAAAAAATGTAATTTAGGATCTAGGATATATCAAACTCTACTTCTGCCATGTCATCTGTTACTATTATTTATAAGAGTGAGAGGGAGGGAGGAAGGGCTTCTCTCTATAGGAAATGAAAATATTTTGCTACCACTGCCACGTAACCCTCTTTACAAAATCTCTACTGCGATCCTAATCTTTCAAGCTATGCACATCCCTAATACTGCAAAGCCACCTCAGTTCTACTTAGAAGAAAAATGTTGCTGTCAAATGGCAGGCAAGATTAAACACACTTTTGCAATAGCACATTAAATGTGTAATTATTTTTCATATCAACAAAGATTAATTAAACTTCAAGATACAGATTGATGACTGAATTTTTCAGCTGTCCATCCTTGTTGGAAAAAAAATAAATGAGTTTTGGGCCAAGTTAGCTTAGGACGGTGATATTTTCTTCTTGCCTTTATCATTTAACATCTTGAGTTTTGCTGCATTTCTTTTAATATTTACTAGGTAGAGTCTGTGAAATGGCTCTTTAGGACTTCTGTGTCTCCACTGAATGAGAAGTCCATTTTTTAGCCCTCCATTTAAAAATTATTTTATTTACTTGAGAGGCAGAGAGAGAGAGAGAGAGCTGGAGAGAGATACCACAATTGAACCTATTGGTGGGGTTCACTTTTGAAAGAAACCCAACAGCCTGTGCTGGACCTGGCTTCCAATCCAGGTCTCTCATGTGGGTGACAGAAACCCAATCACTTGAGCATCAGCACTACCTCCCAGGGTTTACATTAGCAGGAAGCTAGAGTCAGAATCCAGAGATGGGTATCAAACTGCGGCACTGTGAAATGGGATACAGGTGTCTTAACCAGCTGCTTCACCGTTAGGCCAAATGCCAGCTCCCAACCTTACATTTTTACCTGCACAGGGTAAACAGCTGTGTTGTGTATTACATCTTGTATTTACATGTCATAACAGTTGTTCACCATCATTTCTGTAACATGCTAGAATGTTCTTAATGAAAACTGAAGTTCTTATTTATCTATAAATACTTAAATATAGGGGCAGTGGTAGGTAAAACTGTAAAATATTTCAGGGCTGGAGTTGTGGCACAGCAGGTAAAACAGTTGCTTTGCAACGCTGGCATCCCATACTGGAGTGCTGGTTTGAGTCCTGGCTGCTCTGCTGATGTGCCTGGGAAAGCCCAAAGACCTGGACCCCCGCCACCCATATGGCCCAGCCGTGGCCACTGCAGCCATTTAGGAGTGACCTGGCAGAGGGAAGAGCGATGTGTGCATATGTGTGTGTGTCACTCGGCCTTTCAAATAAACAAGCAACTAAAGTAAATCCTGTAAAAAAATTCAGACTCTGTGAAGAGCACCATCAGTAACACTCCTCCTCCTCCTTGAGCCCTGTCTTTCTCGCCTCCCGATGATTCCAACGAATACCCAGGAAGGAAAGCGGTGTCCCTGCTTTGTACATGACTGGGGTGTAAGCCCCTCCTCCAGTGAAGTTTTCCATCCTCCTCGTGCCTCATGCTTTCCACAGGAATGTCAGCACCTCCAGGAGGGGGAGGGTGATCGGATACGTCTGAAATCACATCACTAATGTGGCTGCTCCTCTGCCCAGGGGGAAGGATCGCTCTGACAGGTGTTGAGAATAGGACATGAGGGCCGGTGCCGTGGCTCACTTGGTTAATCCTCCACCTGCGGCGCCGGCATCCAATATGGGTGCCAGGTTCTAGTCCCGGTTGCTCCTCTTCCAGTCCAGCTCTCTGCTGTGGCCCGGGAGGGCAGTGGAGGATGGCCCAAGTGCTTGGGCCCTGCACCCACATGGGAGACCAGGAGGAGGAAGCACCTGGCTCCTGGCTTTGGATCAGCGCAGCACCGGCCGTGGCGGCCATTTTGGGGGGTGTGTGAACCAATGGAAGGAAGATCTTTCTCTCTGTCTCTCTCTCTCATTGTCTATAACTCTACCTGTCAAATTAAAAAAAAAAAAAAAAAGGAGAATAGGAAATGAAATGCGTAAGCTATAGGAAAACAGAAGTGGCCTGGCGGAAGAACTGCAAATATCTCATGCTCCACACTGGCCAGAAATTCTGCACCTGCTAGAAAAATCTCTCTGGGCTCTTTATATAATTATAGCATGTGTGAGTTTTAAAAACATACTGCTTATCAGATTTTATCAGTTATCATATAATTAACTGTAACATATTGTAATATATTGCTAAAATTTTTTAACAGTATGTATGATTTATTGTTACACTGAAATCCAGGGGCTGGCGCTGTAACACAGCAGTTAAAACCTCAGCCTGCAGTGCTGGCATCCCATTTGGGTGCTGGTTCGAGTCCCAGCTGCTCCATTTCTGATCCCGCTCTCTGCTATGGCCTGGGAAAGAGAAAAAGCAGTAGAAGATGGCCCAAGTTCCTGGGCCCCTGCACGTGTGTGGGAGACCTGGAAGAAGCTCCTGGCTCCTGGCTCCAGCTCTGGCTGTTGCAGCCATTTGGGGAGTGAACCAGTAGATAGATGATCTCTCTGTCTCTGTCTCTCTCTCTCTCTGTCTCTGTAACTCTGCCTTTCAAATAAATACATTTTTTTAAAAGAAATCCTATCTAGCAATTTCCATCATAGTTGAATAAGGAAAATGTTAACTCTTTTCTCTTCCTTAATTATCAAAGCATTTCCCTTAGCTGCACGTTTCAAGATATGCAAATAAATTTCTTCAAATTACCAGAAATCAGTGGGACAAATGGACTACAAGAACATGGACTGCTAGTTTTTCATTGCACGACACATTAATTTCTGTCTTCTCAACTCTCAATGGAAAAATACCTGGGATCTTGAACCACTTGAATAATTTCCCCAGGGAGGAGGCATCACTCTCTCATTTTCCCAAATGCTTCCCCACATACCTGGGCTCATGATAGCTGAGATAGGAGTAGTGCTCCAGCAGTTTCCAAGTGATCCCGTTATCATACGAATAGTGCAAGAGAACCCCTTCTCCAGGCTGGTCCGGGGCTTTGCATGTGCTCAGGACAGACTTGCTCCCCAGCCTCAGTGTGAACTGGAGAAACCTGGACACAAATCATCCATCATTAACCTGTGTGTGTAGGCACTTCTGACCATAATGTTCATTTTGGCTATTAAATAATTTCAAGCAAATTTAAATGAACTTGCCCAAGGTGGTGGGTTTCCACGTGAGATGTAGGGACACATGTAGATGTGTAGGGGCAGATGTAGATGAGGTAGATGTGCATATTTTGTAACAGACATATCGGTAAAAATATAACTGCTCTTACACTTATTTACTACATTACACTACACTATAATATTCGCATACTATATTTTTGTGTACATACGCTTACAGTGCCAATCACTCCTTTACTGCATTATTTATAAGGCACTGGGGGCAGGGAAGATGTAGGGTAACTCTAATCAGCTCTGCAAGCTGTCAAATAAATAAAACCACATAAATAATTAACCAGCCCTTGGCTTAAGAACACAGTTCTGATGCTAACATCTCATATTTTGAAAAAATAAACAAACAAACCTAGTCCATCATTAGTATCTCAGAGTCATTGGTGAGCCTTCTGATTTATTACAAACCAGAGGAAATAACCCCAAATAAACCATAAGCTTCCCCCATCCTAGCTAAAAATTGGCACATCTACAGCAGTGAAAAGGAAACACATAAAAATTAAAAATATATCTAAATCCAACACACGCGTCTGTTTGTGTTATGTGCCTTCACGTACCTGGACTGTGAGCTGTCAAGGAAAGACGTGATGAGCTGACGCCTCCCGTCTTTGTTGAAAACCAGGGCCTTCCCACTGGCCAGGACGCCGCACCCAAAGCTGACTTCAGCACCACGGATAGAGTAAAAGTTATGGTAGGAGGACAGTCTGGAACTTCCAAAGCTTTCGGAAATAAACATTGGGAATGTCTGCGATGCCATCTCACACGCTGGGCCCGAAAATCCAGGGTCACACCTGAGGGAACATGACGGAAATAAAGCCCTTTCAGAGATTTGGAATCTGCTCTGGACAGGAGCAAGCACAGAGGCCAGGACTCCAGGATTTGCCAGAATGGTGAAGGAGGCTCATTAGCCATTGGAGAGCACCCAATGAGAAGACTTGATAATGGACAGTTGACCGTAAATATCCCAGAAGACTGGAGTCTACGCAGCTCTGCTGTGGACAGCTTACAACTGAGGCAGAAATTCAGTGTCCATCTTCAACCAATGGCAGCAGTTGATTTGAAATGCATCTATGTGTGCATTTCCAACTTAAAAACTTGGTAAAACTTATGTCATATGCATACATAATGGATTCACAATGATCTTAGTAAATTAAAAGAAACAACAAAAATTAAATTCTTTCAACAAGAAATCTAGAATACAGTTTATTTAAGATCACATGTAGGGGCTGGCATTGTGCACAGTGGGTAAAGCCACTGCCTGAGATACTGGCATTACATATGGGCATACCAGTTTATATCCTGGTAGCCCCATGTCTGATCCAGCTCCCCTGGGAAAAGCAAAGAAAGATGGTCCAAGTGCCTGGGCTCCTGCCAATCATGTGGGAGACCTAGATGAAACTCCTGTTTCTGGCTTTGGTCTGGCCCAGTGTTGGCTGTGGAGATCTGGGGAGTGAGCCAGTAGATGGAAAATTCTCTCTCTCTCTCTCTCTCTCTCTCTCCCAATCTCCCTTCCTCTTTGTAACCCTGCCTTTCAAATACATAAAAAATCTTTTAAAAATGTTTAATTTTATTTATTTATTTGAAAGGCAGAGAGAGAGAGAGAGAGAGAGAGAGAGAGAGAGAGAGAGAAAGTCTTTTCTTTTCTGGTTCACTCCCCAAATGGCTACAATGGCTGGGACGATCTGAAGCCAGGAGCTGGGATCTTCTTCCAAGTCTCACATATGGTTGCAGGGGCCCAAGGACTTGACTCTGGGCCATCTTCACTGCTTTCCCAGGCCATAGCTGAGAGCTGGATCAGAAGTGGAGCAGCCAGGACTCAAACATCCCATTTGGGATGCCAGCACTGCAGGCAGTGGCTTTATCCACTACACCAGAGCTCCCGCCCCCAAATAAATATATCTTAAAAACTAAAAAGTGAACACATAAAATTATAAGCTAGAAATCATTTTAAATATTTCAAAACTATTTGAAGATAAATCTGTATTCCAAACCTATATTGGCACAGTAGAGGGAATGTGTACACGATTGAGCTAGACAGAAGTCCTCAGCAGAACTGCATTGCTTCTCAATGAGCCCCTGAATTTGTGCTTCAAGAAAACACTGGAACCTTGCCCACATGGCAACCTGCTTTTCCTCTACATGAGAATGCGTGGTATTTATGTTGGGTCATTAGAATCTGTATAGCTCTCTCTGAGGCTGCCACCAATGGGAAAACCTCACCACAGATGAATCAATAGCTAAATAGCAGAAAACTTCGGATATTTGAAGGAGTTCACCCCTCAGGAATTAGTTCCAAATTCTTTTATCTGTACCACACTATTCCTTTCTCACTATACTTACAATGTTGCCCAGTGTAAAATCAGATTGGCATTGCGGAGCAGCAGGTGAAGCTGCCACCTGTGATGCTGGCACCCCCCCCTAGAGGGGCCGGTTCAAGTCTTGGCTGCTCCACTTCTGGTCCAGCTCCTGGCTAATGCACTTGGGAAGGCAGCAGAGGATGGCTCAACTGCTTGAGCCCCTACGTCCATGTGGAAGACCCAGATGGAGTTTAGGATCCTGGCGGGAAATGGGGAGTGAACCAGCAGGTGGAGAACCACTCATTCTCTCTGTCTCCTCCTCTCTGTAACTCTGCCTTTCAAATAAGTGAATGAATCTTCTGGAAAAAAAATCTTTAAAACCATAAAATAAGATCAGTGTCTTTCATGGGGTAGGAAATTCTCACATAAGCTTTCAATACTTTGTGAAGTTGTAAACAAGCATTTGATGTAACGCAGGTGCACAGTTGAAGTGGCGCTATAGCATGACCCAAAGGATGCTTCCTCAGCCATCTCACTCAAGCTGGGGTCTATGCTGGTCTCCCAGAGGGGTCTGCAGAAGGCATGGCAGTGCTTAAATCAAATGCCAAACTTCATATGCCATGCACTTCCTGGGGGAGAAGGCCCCCAGGTTCACGAAGCTTGAGAGCTATCTTGGCATCTTAAATGGCATTAGGGAAAGGAGTAGGAAAGGAAATCAGCATTTACTGCACATGTAAATGAGCCTCAAACAATTACCTTCTTCCACATGTTATCCTGTGGACTCGGTCAGACTCTGGAGAGCCAAGGTGTCTCCGGAAAAAAGCCCAGCTAAGTTAGACACATTTCAAAGTCTGGAAGCCGACTGCAGCTTACCATGGACACAAACTGGAATTAGTGTTCCCCAACAAGACTCCGTGTTGTCGGAGTGCCTTTCAGGGTATATTAAATGAATCTTCCTCGGACCAGTGACTGGGAGGAAGTGCCGATTCCTGATGATTCATGTTTTGATTTGGTCCCATGTACTGTTTTTGAAAGTCTGCTCTTACTAACAAGCTATGCCATTGGGACAGAATGCCAATAATGATTGCACTATTATTTTTAACCAGACCTGTACACAGGCAAGACAGTATTAGGCAGCAACAGAGGGTAGGGTCTTGGTAGCAAATAATTGCAATAATGAAGTTAGCAAGGAGGAGAGAAAAACAAAACTGCAGAGGCCCCAAATTCAAGGACCTTCTTAAAGAAAGTAAAAGGTATTGAATATAAACTCTTCTATGAAGTTTGCTCATGCTCAACAAGGAGCATATTCCTGGAAAAGGAGGTAGTGGTCCAATATTTAGCCCAGACACAAATGAACAAAGCCAATGTGTATTGCACCAAAGGTCATCAGGAGGGGAGTAACTGAAGCTCCAACTGAGGAAGCCTTCTATAAAATCCAGGAGGAGGAAAAAGGCTATGGCTGCTCAGGGTAACAGGTGGCACCAGAAAAGAACTATCCATCATGGGTATCACAGATGCTGCTTTAAATAAAAGGATTTAACGCCAAGGATTTAATGCCACAGAAAATGGAGGAGGAAGTACATCCATTGTGATTACTGATAGTTCTTTTACAAACAGCACCTCCTATTTTCCTTAAAAAAAGTCGTTGTCCTTTTAGTTAGAATGCTTTCCAAACTTTTCAGGACAATCTCAGGAACTGTGAAAAGGGCTAGTTTTCTTGTGTTAATTTTATTTGAAATGCACTAACCAGGAGGAAGGCTTGGTTATGGACAATGGATGAAGATAATGACTCAAGGAAAACACCAGCCAATGTTTCATAGATGTAAGAAGTTAATGTTTTTGGGTTGGAGTTGATAGTGCTATTAAAAAGCAAAGGGATGCATATTCCATCTTGAAATATAAGCGGAAACTTTTCAGTTCACAGAATTTATGACACATCTGCATTGTGCAGAATGATCTTTGCTAATTAAGTTCATTGAAATACAGTTAAAAAGTTAACCTGCCACTTTATTTTGACACACTTGCAATTTCTAAATGACTAGGATTAAAGCCATTCATGAGTTCTTTATTCATTAATTAATTAGCTAGTTGATTAATTACTCCCTTTGTTTTGAGGATAAAAAGAGATCAAATAGATGATTCACTGTTGAAAAACTTGCCTGTGTTTTCAGGAATTCCCAAGATAATTTATAATTAAATTTTAATGTGGGAATGACATAATAAAAGTAAATAACTATTCTTGGTACAGACATGACACAATGCACCAGTGGCAATTAGGTGTTACACTATCAATACATAAATTCAGGCTTCATATTCAATGTCATTGTCCTGTTGTTTGGAAGACTCAAATGATTTCTACAAATAAAGAAGATTGGGAATTTATATTTAAAGATGATAAATTTTCTAATCACATTTGCTAAGTCTGATCCAGTCCAGTTTCTTTTGACAATGGTTCTATGGGGTCAATCTTCATTTTTTTTTTTATGGTCATGTATAAAGCACGCTAGTGATTAAAACATGGTTCCTGAGCATTAGGGCAAATTTATGGACAGGAATGTAAGTGAAGACAGGCAAGGAATTCAAAGTTGCTCACAAATTAAGGCCGGCACCGTGGCTCACTAGGCTAATCCTTCGCCTTGCAGCGCCGGCACACGGGGTTCTAGTCCCTGTCAGAGCGCCAGATTCTGTCCCGGTTGCCCCTCTTCCAGGCCAGCTCTCTGCTGTGACCCGGGAGTGCAGTGGAGGATGGCCCAAGTGCTTGGGCCCTGCACCCCGTGGGAGACCAGGATAAGTACCTGGCTCCTGCCATCGGATCAGCGCGGTGCGCCGGCTGCAGTGCGCCAGCCGCGCTGGCCATTGGAGGGTGAACCAACAGCAAAGGAAGACCTTTCTCTCTGTTTCTCTCTCACTGTCCACTCTGCCTGTCCAAAAAAAAAAAAAAAAAGTTGTTCACAAATTTACAAGAGGAATATTGTATTGGTTCAAAATTAAACCTAACATAAAGTTTACTTGCTAGCTTTTAGTCATAAAATACGTTTAAATTATACTTAAATTCCACATGAAGTATTTTATTGTTGGTCTTATAACAACTCCCAAAGCCTGTAAACAGGTATCAAAACCAGCTGAAATGATGGTGGCTTCAGTATGCGGAATACACTCCGGATGGGCAAGGCACACAGGCTCAGTTCAAATGCTCACCTGCAGCCGTGCCGCGTGCACTGTCCTCTGCCAGAGCAGAACTTGAGACACGATGGGCCAATGTAGACTGCGAGGGAAGCAGACAGCATGTAAGAGATGGCAGCGTAATTGGAGAAACAAAGGACACCATCAGTACAATCTGGGGCAGCAACGCCCAGGGAACACTGCCCACTGCTTGTATGCTGTGTACAGGAAGCCAGGACGTCATGCAGAGGGCTGTGTGACGAAGCACGCTCTCAGTTACAAGTCTGTTGCAACTTTTAACTTTCTAGTATTTCACATGAAATAGGGGAGGTGAGTTCTACCCGTTTTCCTTCACGGGGTCTGTTCTGCCAGAACAATTTCAGATTAATGCTTCTGTCTTGAACATTCTACAGTGCTTACATTCTTTAGGCAAATGTAAAGAATTTACAAGGATTAATTTTTTGCCATTTCACTTTCCATATACTTTCCATATTTATCTGGGGAAACCTAGAGCATCATAGATGATTGGCAGGTGTTAATTGTAAACACTGATCTATCCTCGCTGGCAATGGAGAGTTAATAACTTGAACACACAGTTTTCTCCACGATGCAGCAGCTATTTCCCCCTTAATGCTGGTCTTAACTGGCAATGTGATGCTACAAATCTCAATTCTAATCTTTGGAATACTGAGACACGGGCTGTTGATTGTTGATGGTAGATTCTGAGACAGTCATACGTCAACGCATTTACCAATATTAAGTCTTTTGATAACCAGCACAATCAATAACATAACAGTAATATAGAGGCGGCTAAAAATATCCTGAGGAATGGATTGAAGATGCAATGATATCCCAAACATTCAATTTCAGGCATAAATTTATCATTCAATATCACTTTTTTCTTTGTCCTGTAATCATGTCAAAATATTTAAAAAGAAGTATTTTAAAAATACACCTTCCTGTGGCCTGTGTTTCTAAAAACCTGTAACCCCTGAAGCTGAGAAACAGGTATTCTGACGTGGAAGGCAGGTGCCTTAACCACCAGGCCAAGTGCTCGCGCCTCAGGGATCCTCTTCTTAAACAGGAGATTAAAGCACGCCAGTACTTCAAAAAGTTCATGGAAAAACAGAATTTGACTCTGGTGCAAAAATTTTCAAAGAGAGTTCATTTCATCTTACAATTTTCCCTCTTGAAGACTTCTCGTATTCCCTGGAGGAAAGAGTGAAAAAAACATTTCATGCCTGGTCTGGCTCTAGATGGTTTCAACAGCAGCCCTTGCTCTCCTCCTGTCCTTGTGCTTTGAGGGGCTCCACAGTACACCACGTCGAGGAACAGGGACGGGTTCATGGTTGCAGCATGACCTGTTCCAGGTCTGCCAGGGCTTTCCTGCAACTGCAGGGTCACTCTGGGGTCGACTGCAGTGTGCCCACATCATGGGCACGTTTAACTCAAATGATATTATCAGTGTTAAACTTGTGTTAGTTAAAACAGATTAGTTGATAAGTAATGTCAGATACTAATGTTGCAATATATGATACGGAGAGACATGTCTGTCGTATTCAACTTTTCCAAAGTCTGTGAAAAGGCAGGAAAGGTGATTTTTTCCACTTATCATGGAAATCTCAATTAATTTTGTTGTTGTATAGAAACACTTATTAAGTTTCAAGGCAAGGCAAGACAAATAGTTTTTATGTTTCTGACTCATTTCTATCCTTCCTTGATAATTTTTTTAGACTGTGGCAGGTACACTATATGCATATAAAAATGCACTTATTTTAAGTGAACCACTTGGTGAATGTTCAATCATGACAATGATATAACTGACACCTAGGTCAGAAAATACTACCAACACTGAAAACTCCCATCTCTCCCTTCCGGTCACTACCAAGCATATCCTCTGGTTAACCTTGTCTTGACTTCTATTACCAGATCAGTTTTGCCTGTTTTTGTAATCACATACACAGACTCATAAAGTATTCATATTTATTCTTGTAAGGTATGTTTGTGGGGAGATATGTCACACTTCACTTCCTCATTTATCTCTTGATGGCTAATTGTGAGGCATCCAGTTTTGGACTGGTAAAAATAGTGTTACCCTAGTACGTTGTTTTGGAAAACATATCTATGAATGACCAAAGATATGTATCTGGAAAAGGAATGGCTGGGCCCTATACATATGGATATGCTTGGTTTTAATAAGTATACTGAAATTCTTTTTTCAGTTGATTTTTTTCAAATTTAAATTCTTACTGGATCTAAATGAGATGATTCTTTGTTCTATAGTCTCCCAATTAATATTTTCTTTATGTTGCATTTTATATATTTTAGTTCATATATCATGTTAACACCTTAAAAATTTAATATTAATTTTATTGTGATTAATGAAGTTTAGCACCCATATGGGATGCCAGCATTACAGGCAGAGGCTTAGCCTTCTACTCCACAGTACTACCTCAGTGCTAAAATTTTATATTTTAAAATAAATTTATGGAGTGATTCTCAGTACACACAACAAGGTAAATATCACATAGTATCCCATAATTTGAATGATTAATAAAATGTTAATTAAAAATAAAAGTAAAATTGTATAATTAAAAAAAAATGCCAAACATTGTCAATAACTGAAAAATGAAAGATAAGAGACTATTTCTATGTTTATCCAAATTTCTCTTTATACTATTTTCTGAAAAAGAGGTAGAAGTTTCACAAGTGTTTTGGAGATAATGCTTCCTTGTACGTGGTGTCTGTGTCTAAAAGATAAGCTGTCCAGATGTTGGGTGGTCTTATTTTAATACATGCAGGATGGTTAGTATTTATGTTAATCTTGTATAGAACATTCAAAGAAAATGTTAGGATATCCCTTGTCATCAGCTGTGAATTGGAGTTTCAGAGCTTCATGCATTTTTAAATTGTGTATGTTGAAACATCTCAGCATCTAATATTGCTGATGCCACTGCCTTTTTGTGTGTGTGATTGCTCATCCCTGGGCTTCTAGCTGAATGCAAAGAAGGAAGAGAAGAAAGGGTGTTTAACGAATCGCAAGACCATGACTTGGAAATGTGATTAAGTCTGTGCTTATGAACAAAAGCCCGGGAAGAGTCTACATCAATGGCATGTGATGATGACAGGCATAAACACCAACCATTATCAATTGCCCACATGTTTCCAAGGATCGGTCCCGTTTGTCTCCAGCGAATCCTGGTGTCCCGAGTCAGTGCAGCATTAGGGAAGGGAATGGTTATTCGGTTCCACCTGTGATAAATCAAACACAAAAGCAGTGTCATTGCTGAAGTCTCATGCTTTGGATTTATTTTACATGTTTTTGATGTTCTAGTTTCTGTGTTCTTGGAATAGCATGGGAGTTTGTCAATAAATTCTTTAAATTCACCTGTGGAGTTGTGTGTGTAGTTTGAAAGCAGACATACAACTAGTAAAAACATCCATATCATGCTATAGTGCCTAATGGATTTGTTCTTAATAGCAAGTGATGTTGGCTTTGTTGTTAGATACTATTTTTAGAACTCTCTACATCAATCCTCAGGCCTTCGTTATCATCTCACACTAAGTATCTGGGCAGCTATGAAGTGCTGACTAGCATCAGTTACTTCTTACGTTTTGGCTATCCACTAGCAAAAGAGAAACAAGAAAGAAAATAACCCCCAACTTCATTTTGCCAGGCTTGGAAGTCTGTACACTATCTCTATCATGTGTATTCTATAAAGTAGCAGGTATTTCACATCACCATAGTGGCTCACAAAGGGTTTTATTATTGTCCTCAACTGATGTGGAAAGCAGTGGGAAGTTGGAGAGAGTAAATATTAATACACAGACAGTAGATGGCAGAATGAGGAGTAGGATCCAGGTGCAATTTCAAAACTTAGCCTTCCGCCACTTCTCCATACTACATCTTATCACAAGTCAGTATGCTGACACTGAGCATTTCGGCCTTGACCCCAGGATCACCCTATAGAGTTCAAGTGCCTGTAATCGGAAACGTTAAGTCAAGCACATAAAGGATGAATGTTCTTACACACTGTGACCTTGCATCAGTCACACTCTCAAAGAGAAGTCATGCTCCTTACCTCTTGCACTCAAAATGCTAGTGTCAGGGTGACTCACTGATTTTCATCCTGTAACGTGGATTCGTGCCTTCCCCCAGGGCAGAGAGAGTTTACGCACCCACTGTAGTTTTCTGAGGAGTAGACAGTGCTGTGAGGAAGGTGAGGCCCAGCGCAGATCTCAGGCAAGCACTCCGTGTGGAGGAGGGACCAGGAACGCCCGTGGTTGGTGGAGAACTCCAGGCTGACACTGTTGACACCAGAGCCAGCAGGCCAAAAAGGGGCAAAGGAAACAAAGAAAATGGAATTTACATCTGCAGAACTAGCGGAAAGTGCTTTCAAGATGCTGGTCCTGGGGCCCCCGCTGTGGCGTAGTGGGTAAGGCTGCTGCCAGCAGTGCCAGCAACCCAGATGGGCACCGGTTCGAGTCCCGGCTGCTCCTCTTCCAATATATCTCTCTGTTGTGGCCTGGGAAAGCAGTAGAAGATGGCCCAAGTCCTTGGGCCCCTGCACCCATGTGGGAGACCTGGAAGAAGCACCTGGCTCCTGGCTTTGGATTGGTGCAGCTCCAGCCGTTGCGGCCATCTGGGGAATGAACCAGTGGATGGAAGACCTCTGTCTCTTTCTCTCTCTGCCTTTGCCTCTCTGTAATTCTGCCTTTCAAACAAATAAATAAAATTAAAAACAAAATGCTGGTCCCTAACTGAGTCTGTTTCTTCACAGAAGCCTGGCCAGCCTTCAGAGGGCGGGCGGTTACATGTCTGCTATACACACAAGCTCAGTTTCGAAGACAATGTAGGGTCACTTGCGGCTGTGTTCTGGAATCTGATGGATGGCAAGGCCATTACCACGTTGCATGCTGGCACTCCATCCTCTGAACGTGAGACCCAGCGGAATTCTTAGAGAGCAGGCAAAGCACCACTTGGGCCAGTGATAGCTCTTGAAGTGCTAATTGATTTCTGTGCCTCTTATTGGGGGGGAGGGTGTCAGTAGCGGCATGAGGTCACTTAGTGTTTTTCTCCTCTCTCAGCAATCTGTTGTAAGCGAAGGCAGCCACAGCACGTGAAACTCCTCCAGTACCTAACGTGAAGTCCCACTTACACTCTGTTCCATCCTATCCTGTATATTCATTGAAGAACTTTTTTTTTGTGGAGAAAACATTTTATTTAATATTTTATTTAAAAATCTATGGAGAGCCTTCCTCTGACTTAATAGACAAGTCCAGGGGTTTGTCCTTAATTACTTTAGCACACAACCCAAATCAAGCCTCCTACCTGTTCCCAGGCTGATGCGTTCCACATCCCAGATTAATGGAAAACTGTATCATGTGAGACATTGTGGTAGGGAGAACGGGCAAGACGTGGAAAAAGTCTACGGCCCAGACATTCCGATTATGGCCTTGATGGTTCTTTTGTCTGAGACAAAATTTGGTAGCAGGAGTCTGAAGCTCAGGATTGATGACCACGGAAACCAAAGACGGAACCTTTCAAACAAAGGAAACCAAATCACTCTTAATCATCGCCTCTGGCAGCCGATGCGAATTCCCCTGGATTCTCTCTGGTCGTGGCCATATAGATGGCCGCCCTTGATTAAGCAGCAGGCAGCGAGCTTTCTGTTCCACTGTTATTCCACCTAGAAGATACTGCTCTCAAGGAGCACCTGTTTCTCTGACTCAATTCTTCCTTCGCACCCAAGTGGAGGGAGCCCTTTGGTGTGATGAACCAGGCTCCCTCTGCTCCCAGTTTACTCTGGTGTGAGGTTTGTAAAAGGTGTTTGAGTGTGTGTATCCATTTTTTTTTCTACATGAGCACATAACAAAATCAAGTTGGCATTTCTACATTATCACCAGTATTTTTTAAAGTGGATTTGTATAGCATTGATTTCCTCAACTAGTTCTGAGTATAGGACTCGTAGCAGAAGCTGCCAGAACCAATGATTGAATGCATGAGAAGCTGTACAACTGATTTGGTCAGAGGCATGCAGATGACTGGAGCAGGTGTAACCCTCCCTGGCCTTAGGAAATCCAAAATGGTAGTACTTGGGTTACACTTGCATGTGGAGCATGTGGGTACCTTCTCTGGTTGTTCTGCATTCTAACCCTGATGTTTATCTCCTGTCTTCCTAACCCAGAACACAAGATGCTAGGTGTTGGCTGTTTTTATGCTCTTTACTAAATGATGCACCACAATGATGTATGCATGTGAACTAAGCATAGATAAATGTACTACAATAGAAGAGAATTTAAACCTTATGACAAACACCTCACATCATTTTGAAGATGTTTGCAATTAACTAGAGACAACGCCCATCCTATATCCAAAGTGCAAAGGAAGAAGTTGAACCTCATTAGCTCTAATTAGCAAACTGGAAAGCAAAGATGGTAATCATCTGCATGTTTGCAATGTCTTCTACTCCCAGAGACCTCAAAATGCTGGATAAATACGCCCTGTGCTTGATGGCAGATCTGTGAGGCTGTGTAATTGGAGGTACTTTTTGAGCTCTCATGCAGACAAGAGTACAAGAGTTTTCAGTTCAGCCTTGCTGTCTCTGATGGCCTATAATTCAATGTTTCTGATAAAACCCAATACTTCACTTGTATCAGGAAAAAACGAGTGAATGTTACAATGTCCATGTCACTTTTAAAGAAACCTAACAACCTGTTGGGCTGCCAGAGATCCACCGTCTGCACTGGGCAAGGTCTTGAAGGTTTGCTCTCTGCACGGTCTAGGGAGGTCTGAGTGGGGCCGTCTGGCATACAGACTGGCAGGCGTACCTTGTAAGAGGAATAGGAAAGTGTGTCCAGGGCGATGTGCTCTTTTCTTCCTTCAGTCTTGGCATACAGGATGACATCATTTTCATGAGAGCCTCCAGGGTCACAAAGCCCTCCTGCATCAAGCATAAAATTTCGGTTTCTAGTACCAATGTGCATCCACAAACATATCAAATGCAAATGCAGCATTAAATTCTCGAATAAAAAATAGATACGGTGCCAGACATCACTTAAGAATAACCATAAAGATACTCAGAAGGAAATAACCTATGAAATAACTCAGGGGGCTGGCACTGTGTTGTAGCAGGTAAGGCCGCCGCCCGCAGTGCCAGCATCCCATATGGGCTCTCATTAGTTTCAGCTGATCCACTTCTGATCCAGTTCTCTGCTATGGCCTGGGAAAGCAATGGAAGATGGTTCAAGTCCTTGGGCCCTTGTACCCACGTAGGAGACCCAGAAGAAGCTCCTGGCTCCTGGCTTCAGATTGGCGCAGCTCTGGCCATTGAGACCAATTGGGGAGTGAACTAGCAGATGGAAGACCTCTCTCTCTCTGTCTCTACTTCTCTCTCTCTTTCAAATAAATAAATCAATCTTAAAAAAGAAAGAAAGGAAGAAAGAACTCAGGTAAGCAATGCTGAAGATCACAGACATGACCTCTATGAAGCTCAAAGTATCTGCTTAAAGAGATGACCCAAATAATGGTCTGTATGCTCATGTTTTTTTTTTTTTTTTCTTTTTGACAGGCAGAGTGGACAGTGAGAGAGAGAGACAGAGAGAAAGGTCTTTGCCGTTGGTTCACTCCCCTAATGGCCGCCGCGGCTGGCATGCTGCGGCCGGCGCATTGTGCTGATCTGAAGCCAAGAGCCAGGTGCTTTTCCTGGTCTCCCATGTGGGTGCAGGGCCCAAGCACTTGGGCCATCCTCCACTGCACTCCCTGGCCACAGCAGAGAGCTGGCCTGGAAGAGGGGCAACCGGGACAGAATCCGGCACCCCGACCAGGACTAGAACCTGGTGTGCTGGCGCCGCAAGGTGGAGGAGCTCATGTTTTCTATGCTTATGCTTTGATCCACAAAAATATGTTCTTTGCTTTTAAATAAACCATTTCTTCGTTATGTCTGAGGCTTGTATGGCCAAAATTAATAAAGTATTGATGATGGCCTTGAAACATGTGTGGTGATTCCTTGCATCCAAGACTTCTGAAGTTCAGTAGTGCAAAGCGTTGTGATAGTGTCTTTAATGTTTTTGCACACGTATTTTTAAAGTTCTTTTTAAGTCTGGCATCTCATTTGATTGTTGGAAGGAAAATAGAGACGTTTAGTCCCCATCATATTATTTTATATCTATGTGAAACAACATAGGCAGGGCCCCGAAGCTGAAGATCATTTAACTACCAAGCGGAAGAGCCAGGAGCAGGAAGGCAGTGCCACCACGGTCGGCACTATGCCGATCCAAAGCCAGGAGCCAGGTGCTTCTTCCCAGTCTCCCATGCAGGTGCAGAGCCCAAACACTTGGGCCATCCTCCACTGCCTTCTTGGGCCACAGCAGAGAGCTGGACTGGAAGAGGAGCAACCGGGACTAGAACCCAGTGCCCATATGGGATGCTGGCGCCGCAAGGCAGAGGATTAACCTAGTGAGCCACGGTACCGGCCCCAGACTGGGATGTTTTGTGGTGTAGTGGGTAGAGCTATCATCTGCAGTGCCAGCATCCCATATGGGTGCCAGTTCATGTCCCAGCTGCTCCACTTCTGATCCAGATCCCTGCTAATGTGCCTGGGAAAGCAGCAGAAGATAGCCCAAGTGTTTGGCCACTGCCAACCATGTGGGAGACCCAGATGAGGCTCCTGGCTCCTGGCTTTGGACTGACCAAACTGCAGCCATTGTGGCCATTTGAGGAGTGAACCAACAGATGGAAGATCTGTGTTTCTCCCCCTCTCTCTGTAACTCCAGCTTTCAAATAAATAAATAAATCTTTAAAGAAAAAAAGAACACTGATTTTCTGAATCTATAAACTTGAGATCTGCTGCATTGATTATAGTAATCCCATTAAGGTCCACTATGAGAACCATCCTGGTTGGTCAGCTGCCTTATTTATATGACGACCTTATTTCATCTTCCTGAATGCAATAATTTTCAATGAACTAAATTAATACAAATAACAGATGATTTGCAATTGGCTTTGGAAATATGTTACTGGAGTTATGTCTTACAAATATTCTTAATTTCCCCTAGGTTAATTCTAAAATTATTTGACATATCTGAGCATATACCGGTGGAAGCAATCCAAGAACTTGGCTCAATGTCAGGGGCACTGGTGCCTGGCTGAACATTAAACTCCTTTAACACAAACTGAAAAGAACTGGAGAATTCTGGGAGGAAGTCTGTTACTACAGCATGTCGCCAAGCAGAGAAGGAGCAGTGTCAGCATAGATCCTCACTCTACCGGGTATACTCTTAGAGCAGCTGAGGGGACTTATGGGAAAGCAGTAGGTTACACAGTAGAGTCATGGGAAATTAGCCTCCACATCTGGTCTGAAAGTTTTGGGGAATACATCGAATATTTCAGCTCATGACCCACTAACTTTATAGCTGAGTCATCCATGAGAAAATCTGCTCAATAAGATAGTTTATTCTCAAGGAACTGTGTGATTTTTCAGTTTTTAAAAGAAAGTAATTCTGTATTTATTTGAAAGACAGAGACAGAGAGAGAGAGAGAGAGAGAGAGAGAGAGAGAGGTCTCATCAACTGGTTCACTTCCCAAATGCCTACAATGGCTGGAGGACAAAGCTTGGAGCCAGGAAATTAATTAAGTTCTTCTACATTGGGGCAGGGTCCCAACTACTTGAGCCGTCACCTACTGCCTTCCAAAGTCCACATTAGCAGGAAGCTGGGGTCAGGAACCAAGCTGGAAATCAGGCCCAGGCTCTCTGATGTGGCTAATAGGTATCCTAACTGGTGTCCTAACCACCATGCCAAATGCCTGCTCCTGATTTTTTGGTTTGACCGAGAGCTGATGCTGCACATGATGGCTGGCAGTATCTAGCCCAGTGTTTCTTTTCTAGTATGAATAACATAAGAGTAGTAATATTCACTTTTTTTTTTTACTGTTTACTATGTGCCATGCAAAATTAGATGCAAATGTGCTCTCTTTTCATCTCATAATAACATTTTCAGTTAAGTATTAACATAGGTCCACTTTGTCAATAGTGAGGCTGAGGCCAAGAAAGGCTATTAATGTGCCCATGGTCCCATAGTAAAGCCTAAATTGCAAGTTATTTTATTGGATGTCAAGCCTTCAATAGGCAAGTCTTGGGCAGTGGTATTTGGAAAGCATTGAAATCTGACATGTTACGTATGTTACACATATGTTACATGGCATAAAATAAATATTCATAGAATTAAATAATATAATCTGAGAAGAGAGAAGCCAGATGCATAGATTACTGTCGCTCCCCCTCTTCGTGAAGGAACGACACTGAACCCTGCCTAGGCTTCATATCCAAGTCACGGCACCATTATGTCGCTCCCCCTCTTCACGGAGGAACGACACAGGACCCTGCGCTGTTCTTTTGTCTGCTCGGCCCTCCCCGGGTTTGCTGCTGGTTCTTCCTGGGTTGGCTACCGACCCTTCCACCTCCGTGGAAGGGCGGTTCCCCCTGCCACTTTCCCCACTTCCGCAGGGGAGCGGCACACCGCTGGCCGGCTCTCTCGGGGGCTGCACAGGTGTTCCTTCAGATAGATGTTCCTGGTGCATGTTGTCTCTCTCCTCCTTTATAGTCCTCTTCCACCAATCCCAACTCTGCTACCCACACGCCGAGTATGCTGCTCTCCTCCAATCAGGAGCAGGTCCTGCTGTTTATTGGTTGAACTGGAGGCAGCTGTGTAGAAGCTGTTTCCTCCTCTCCCAGCGCCATATTGTGGGAGAGCAGATGCATAGAATAAGTCTTAATTCCAGTAACTTAGTCTAGTCTGAGTTGCTCCCCACAGATTACAACGTATATTTAATCCCAATAGATGTTTATTGCTCAAGGTCAGCAACGTGTAGAGAAAATCTTATCATTTTGACATTTGTATCATATTTTTTAGCATTGCATTATATTCCTTTTACAGGTAGTAAAAGCCATATTAATGATGATCTGGGCAAGATCCTCATGAAGCTAAATTCCTTTATGGATAATGAGACTTTTAATTAATTAGTTAATAGATTATATTTATTTCAAAAGCAGAGTGAAAGCAAGAGAGAAAGAGAAACAGATAGAAAGATCTCTGGTTCACTCCTCAAATGCCCACAACAGCCAGGGCTGGGCCATGCTGAGGTCAGGAGCCTGGGACCTAATCCGGGTCTCCCATGCAGGTGGCAGGGACGCAAGTACTTGAGTCATCACTTGCTGCCTCCCACGAGCAGGAAGCTGGATCAGAGGTGGGGCGGGAATTAGAATCTCTAGGCACTCTGAAACAGGATGTGGGCGTCCCTCAGTGACAGCTTAACTTCTGCAACAAACACCCACCCTGAGAACGCAACTTGGAAAGTGTTCAATGTGCATTCAAGATTTCCCAAAACAGAACAAAAAGACTGAAAGGTCACAGGCAGTGTGGGCTTAGTGCACCCTTCCTAAAGACACAGGAACTGAACTATCATTTCTCTCCGATTTCCCTAATTCGTCCCCTGTAGCTTCTCTGTGATTTCTTAAGAACAGTTCATGAACTGCATCCACCTCTCGGAGAGAACTGGGACACACGTAGGAGTCTCGGCTCAGGATGGCAGAGGAAGAAAGCCCCGGATGAGCCGAGACTTTAAAATGATGACAGGCTTTATCTGAAACGTCCCTCTGGGGGCAACTGATCAGTTCTGTGACGTTTCAGTAACAGCAGCTCCTGCGGGAAGATGTGGATTCTTCTTCAGATTCACAGCTTTTGATGCGTAGTGGGAAGGCATGACTGAAGGGCCATCCCCTACAGCAATTAAGGTACAGGAAGCGCTCAACAGAAACTAGATGGTGGTGAGCTTCACCATATTTTAAATACTGTTTCCTGCAGCTTTCAAGGTACTTATTTGTATCAGGGAAGATATTTTATTGAGGATTTAATATTGCAGAGTACCGGGCTAGAGGGGGAGATGTATCTTGATCTCAGGAAAGTCTGTAATTTAGTGAGAAAAACAAAACTAACCGACAGCACTGCCTCCCTTTTGAGTGGTTTTATTGACCCTCAATTAACCATATTCTGAACATTTCTGTATTTATCTTGGCTCTTTTAAGAGGGAGACACCACACTAACACAACTTATTATAACCCACTGTCATAACTGTTCTACATTATTATTGTTACTCTCTGAGCCTAATTTATAAAGTAAACTTTATCCTAAGTATCTGTATAGATAAACAAGTACATGAAGATACATCAAAAAGTCATAGAAAATGTCTATTATAAAACAACTCAATGCATGGGCTCCAAAACATTTTTTCACACACACAAAAATTCTCTTTTAATTCCATTTTCATGAATTTTTTGGTGTACCTTTGTTTACAGAGTTCAGTATACTGTTGGTTCCACTGGAGGGTCTTGGAATTAATTTCCCATGAGTTAAGAGGACTAATGGGCCGGCGCCGCGGCTCAATAGGCTAATCCTCCACCTGCGGCGCCAGCACACCGGGTTCTAGTCCCGGTCGGGGCGCCGGATTCTGTCCTGGTTGCCCCTCTTCCAGGCCAGCTCTCTGCTGTGGCCAGGGAGTGCAGTGGAGGATGGCCCAAGTCTTTGGGCCCTGCACCCGCATGGGAGACCAGGAGAAGCACCTGGCTCCTGGCTTCGGATCAGCGTGGTGCGCTGGCTGCAGCGCGCCGGCTGCGGCGGCCATTGGAGGGTGAACCAACAGCAAAAGGAAGACCTTCCTCTCTGTCTCTCTCTCATTGTCCACTCTGCCTGTCAAAAAAAAAAAAAAAAAAAAAAAAAAAGAGGACTAATGTAGAAGACAAAGAATGACAATTAGCAGTAAACCATGTTGTACTGCCACAACTGCAGTAGAAATTTAGAGAAAAGAGATATAAGTGTGAGCTCAAAGACTTGGGTGCATAACAGACACTCAGTAAACATTTGTGGGAGGAATAGTAAGCTAGTGATTGTTAGGTTATTTTTGTCTTGTCCAAGGCATTCTCGTTCCAAGGACAGAGTTGGATACTGGTCATCAACCAATCCATGTGGAATAAATGAATATATGGATGAAGGAAACAGCCACCAAACTGAACTTAGCTGAACAAGTTTTTCCAGAAATGGCAGTCACAGCAGAATGATTTAAGGAAGACCACACCATAGACAAGAGCAGGATAAGGAGGGAATATGATCTGGTCTAGATTAACAATCAACCCCTGATTTTCCCAATGCCCCATATTTAGTGGGTGGTTGTTTATAAACACCTGTCTCATCTTAAATCTCTCCCCATGTGGCTTTCTTCTCCATCAGCTGAAAAAGTTTTAAAGTTTCGTTCTGTAGGTCTGTTACCTTTCCACACCTGGAGGAGGATTCCCATAATTCTCATGTCTTAGGCTTCCTTTGTTCAGAGAACACAGAAACTCCAGCGGCTCTGGCTAACAGCTGCACTGGGGATTTTCAAATCGATTCAAGGCTGAATAGAATGTCTACTTCCGTGTTGCGCTCCATGATCCTGCCAAATCTAATATTAAAATAGCCTACTCCACACTTGGTGCGTTGAATGGCACTTCTCTTTCTGTCACCAAAATTTGAACTCGTGTCTTCTCCAGTACTGTTCTCATAACCCCCAGAGTGAGCTGGGTGCCCACTTCAGCTGCTTCCATCTCGTCAGTGACTCATCTCTGTCTCACCTGTACGTTACCACCATCACTGTGGGATCATCAGCTTTTCCTTACTGGAACTGAAACACACTGAGAAGCTACCTATGCAGGAAGAAGGCTTGTTTGGGTTCGAGCTTTTGGAGGCTCCACAGGTGGCCCCGTTAGTCTGTCATCTGATGAGGGTGGTGGAACCCCAAGTGCATGGTGAAGCCAGGAAGCGGGCACAAAGCAGCTGGGTCTCAGCCCGCTCTGACAAGCAGCACTCTCTGCGGAACGGCCTCTGAGGGCACACACTAATGGTTTAAAGACCCCCTCTGGGCCCACCTCCTAGATGTCATCATCAAATCAAATCAAACCTCTATCATTAATCCATTAACAGAAGAGTCTAGAGGCCAAGCCTTGAATGTGGAGGTCTTTGGGGGACATCCAAATGCTTATCCAAGCAGAAGCAACTGCTTTGATTCTTCACTGCGTTTAACTATTTATTAGGCACTATTCTGAGTGTGTTGGCTGTGTTAACATATTTGACCGATGATTTAGGTTCCATTAATCACGTGATTTGTATTTTCCGTATGTTTTAGCTCTAAATCCGGTAGCTATTCTTTTCTTTTCTTTTTTTTTTTTTTTTAAATTGAATGGAGATGCTTTTATTTGGGAGAATATACTTTGCCTTCATTTCCAATTTTCTCCTCATGGTCAATTCTATTTTAATTCATTCATTAATAAACTTTGTCCAGCAAGAATTAAAGGTGACTTAGTCTCTCACATAAAGGAACTTACATGATGATAACTTCATCTCATATAAATGCACAGAACGAGGTTAATTTATCATGAAAAAACCAAGAGTCAAAATATATGATGCCAAAAGGGTAAGAAGGGGAAAAAACTTAGACATATTGAATGTTTACTATAACTTTTTGCTTTGGCTTAAAGATTTTCCATAATCACTTTCATTAAATGAAAGTTACCTTAAACTCTAATGAAATGAGCTCTGGACCTCTAAATATATAAACCATTGCAGAATCAAGGTGAAAAGATCCTTACATGGAAGACTGCATTATTTTATTTGATATCTATAACCTCTCTGTTATCAAACAGATGAGCATCACACCGAACGCAGGGTTGAGCACATGATACGCTGCAAAGCTTACCATGCAACCCCTAGTTGTGTGTTCAAGGTCAAGTGAGTGCTAAGAGAGGCTTACGTAGTTGTGCTGAAGCCTGGAGCCAGGAGACCTGTGTGTCCTGCTGCACTGACACCTTTGCTAGCAAGTTCAAAGGTACCCAATGTTTGCTTCCTGTTTTACTCCCAGATGTTGCCTGTGCAACTCACTCAACAAAGAAGGCCTGTGACACCTACTCACACTTCTGGTATGACATCAGTGGAAGAATATGTAGCTGTGGCTCTCGTTAGCTAAAAGGACAAATTGGAGTTGTCACACATTTTGATTTTCTAATCCTCTGTTGGGTATGTTTCCAACTTCATTAATTTGATATACAATAGTTTGAAAAAAATAAGTCTTACACTTTTTCTTTCTGTTTGCAAACAGTACAGAAAGTAGAGAGGATTATTAAAGTGATATCGACCTCCTTCTTTCTCAGTTTCCACAACAAAGTAGTTAGGCAATGAGATGGCCAGGAAAACAAATGACTCATCCTGATGACTATTTTGGGGGAAGCTGGAGGCTGTGGACACAGGAGTTGCTTTGTTCTCAGCTCCTCTCCCGTCGTCTTTCCAGCCAGGACTATCGAGGGAAAGGTGGCAGGCAACAAGGATTACGGCATTTTGTCTGCAGGCCTGCTCACGGCTGCCAAGACCAGCCCTCTCCACCTCACCACGGTTCCAGCAGGCTTTTGCTCTGTCAATGGAGCTCATGTGGTATGAATTTGCATCTTGTACGGTCGACAACAAACAGTCTTACTTCTTTAGGTGTAGGCATTCCCCAGGGTCAACAAAGTTTATTCAAAATGCACCTACCCATAACAAAGTAGAACCTTAGGTTCCCATAACCGGTGGTGTCCATGTACGGGGTGCATAATTTCCTCTCACCATCTTTCAGGAAGACTAGCGATAAACCCGATTCTATTGTTCCACACTCCGTACCAATGACAGCTCCCAAGATGTCCCACCTTCAAAAGAGAAAGAAAGAGAAAGACAGAAAATCTTTAAGAGCAAATATTAAGACACAGCTGTATGAAGTACGAGGGATCTTCAGAAAGTTCACAGAGAGGGCGTATTATGACAAAAAACTGTACAACGATTTCAAGATCCGTGAGCACCAAAAATAAACTTGTTTTTAAATTCTATTTTTTAAAAGACTTATTTAATTATTTGAAAGGCAGAGTGAGAGAGAGAGAGAGAGAGAGAGAGATTGATTCCATCCATTGATTCACTCCCCAAATGGCCACAAAGGCCAGAGCTGGGCTGGTCCAAAGCCAGGAGCCTGGAGTTCTTTCAAATCTCCCACGTGGATGCAGAGGCCCAAGAACTTGGGCCATCTTCTATTGCTTTCCCAGGTACATTAGCAGGGAGCTGGATCAGAAATGGAGCAGCCAGGACTGGAACTGGTGTCCATATGGGATGCCAGCATTGCAGGCAGTGGCTTTGTTTGCAAAACCACAATCCCGGCTCCTTAAATTCTAGCTTTCTATTACCTCACTGAAGTACCCTTATATAACGTTTTACTTTTAAGGCTGGTATGGTACAGTAGTCAAGCTGCTGCCTGCGATGCTGGCATCCCATTGGAGCACCAGTTTGAGTCCTGGTTGCTGCACGTTTGATCCAGCTCCCTGTGCCTGGGAGGGCAGTGGAGGATGGCCTGAGTGTTTGGGCTCCTCCACCCAAGTGAAAGACACAGATGGAGTTCCAGGGTCCTGGCTTTGGTCAGGCCCAGCCATGGTTGTTGCAGCCATCTGGTGAGTGAAGCAGCAGGTGGCAGATCTCTCTCCATACTTGATCTTACCCAAAAGGCCAAGAAGCAACTGATACTTTTCTCTCTCTCCCCCTCTCTCTCTTTCCCTCCCTCCCTTTCACTCTGCCATTCAAATAAATAGGTAAATCTTAAAAATTTTGTACTTTTGATGAGGAACATTTTCTTAGTAATAAATAATCCTCATATAAAGAGATCATGCTACCGATTTTAGGTACCAAATAAACTGTAAGTACTCCTCATTCATAACTGTGCTTTCCTGCAGAAGGCCGAATTTAATCAATACCATGAATAGTGCATCTATGATACGCTCAGAGCCAAGATCCATATTTAGGAAGTCTTTATTTTTGAAGTACTTAACGTTGGGAAATCCAATCTGAAATAAGCAAAGGGTGAACCATAAAAGCTAGTATAACAGAAAGGTTTGTAGGTGTTTTGCATATTAAAAATAGCCATAGCATGAAGAGCCATAGAGCTGGCAAAATCTAGCAAGTTTTCAAAAAGGAGATGAGATTGAAACCAGATCTTGTCAAGTAGGTACCTGGAAATGCGGAAGGGGATAAAAATGGCTAGCTTGTATTGAGTGGCAGGTAGAGCCTGCACTTCATACAGTAAACTCATTTCATGCTCACAGTAACCCCATGAGATGACCACAGTTTAGACCCCCATTTCAGATACAGAAGCTGAGATGCAGCGAGGTTTGGACAGCCAAGGTTGAGGACAGCACTCACATCCAAGCAGTGTGACCCAGAGCTGCACTCTTCCCACTGGGGTATGCTCTCCTTGGGATGGAGCAGATACCTGAGAACAGTCTTAGAAATGAGAATGGTCCTGACACCACTGACAGTGCAGACATCAACAGCCATCAGTGGTGCATGTGTGCTGACCAACAACAGGGCATATATTTGAAGAGGGAAGTGGGAGCCGTCCATGCAAAGCTTGGAAGGCAGGAATGGAGACTCTGTGGTGGACCCTCGGAGTGACATTTCTAAAATGCAAATATGATGTGTCTCCTGTGCTTGGGGACTATCAGTGGCTCTTCATTGCCAACTGTTCAAAGTCCAAATTCCTTTATACAGACTACAAGGCCCTTCTTGGCCCAGCCCAAGAATACATTTCTGGGCCTGCCTTTCCGGTTCCTCCATGCCTCTACTTGTGTCGTACTGTTGCACTACTTGGGCCATGTAATGCCAACTCAACATTATCCAAGCTTTCTCCATGAGGCCTCCATACCGCCTGGGTTTGAACACCTCCCCCCCCCGCCCCGAGTCCATGTGCTGGGAACTTGATTCCCAATGTGCAGTCAGGAGGTTGGCCATTTAAGAGCCCATGAGGGGTCTGAGGTCATGAATGGATTAATGACAGCATCGTGGGAATGGGTTCTCTATAAAAAGGATGAGTTTGCTCCCTACCCCTCTCTGTGCCCTTCTGCCATGGGATGATGTGCCAAGAGAGATGCCTTGTCAGATGCCAGTGCCTTCATTTTACACTTGGGGCCTCTGGAATTGTGAGCCAATGAATTGCTGTCCATTTAAAATGACCCAGTGTGGTATTCTCTTACAGTGGCATAAAACAGATGAAGGTGGTACCTGTACTCACTGTTGACAAACTCAAGAGTCCTTCTTCAAGATGTCTTACACATCAGATGTTCTTGTGTAAAGTTTTCCCCAAACTGCCAGCTGTCCTACTAGCACCCCTACTACCCACTTTAGCCTAGGATTTTTCCTTTGTAACTCCAAGTCTCACAGTACACTGCCCTTACTTCTTTATTGTTTTTTCTTTTTAAGATTTATTTATTTCCTTGAGAGGCACAATTACAGACACAGAGAGGGAGAGACAGAGAGAGAAAAGTCTTCCATCCACTGGTTCACTCTCCAAGTGGCTGCAATGGCTGGAGCTGGGCCAATCCAAAGCCAGGAGCACCTTCCGGGTCTCCCACGTGGGCACAGAGGACCAAACACTTGAGCCATCTTCTGCTGCTTTCCCAGGCCATCAGCAGGGAGCTGGATTTTGGAAGTGGAGCAGCTGGGATTTGAACTGGTGCTCACATGGGATGCCAGCACCACAGGTGGATGACACAGAACTAGCCCCATGCCTTTACGTTTTTCTTTCTTCCTGATGTGCAACTCCTAAGACAGGACCTGTGTCTTATTTCCTTGTAGATGCTATCCTAGTGCCCGGGGTCCAGCAGCTGCTCGGAAATGCTTGTTGCGTGGTGGAGGCATTAAAGGACGCCAGATGCAGAGGGTAAGAAACCCGGCCCAGTGCTCTGTCTGCTTTCCATCCTCACATTCCTTTGCTCTCTGTAGCTTCATCCTGGACTGTGGCTGCCTGGCTCTGACTGGGGACTAACTTAAGGTCATTGCTCTGTTGAGTTACACTCTTCTGCCACTTGCATCATCATTAAACCATCTGCCCATCTAGACTCAAGCCCAGAAGGGCCACCTGGGCTTTTGCTACTCCATCAGCCTAAGCTCTGGGCACACTACTGAAATGTCCACTTCTGGGCTTCCTCTTTTTATTCCCTTTAGTCTATACATCTATCTGTCTCTGTGTCAAAAGCCAATTGTTTTAATTACTGTATCTATACAATAGCTCTTGACAGTCGAATCTCCCCCACCCCACCATGCCCTTCACTTCTTCACAAACGTCTTGGCTATGCTTATCTCTGGTTACCCTTCCTAATCAATAGGACCATCACCTTGCTGACATCTGTGAAAAGCCCTGCTTGGACCCTGATGAGAACCCACTGTCTCTGCTGCTACGGTATGTTAGCCATTTAATTGTTGCTCCTTTATAAATACTCTCTCTGGCTGCATTTTATTTTGTAGTTTTTGGCATTGGTATTCTGGAAGTTTATTTCAGTGTATGTAGGCGTTGGCTTATTTTACTGATCCTTTGGGGACTTGGTGTGTCTTATCAATTGGAGGTTCACATCTTTAACAGATCTGGAAAAATGTAAGTCATCATTTTTTCGAATATTAACTCTCCCTACTTCTTTCCCCATTCCTTCTGGAAATTCTACTGGGCCCAGTTGAAGTCTCATATTATTTTTCATGTCCTCTTATGATCTCATTATGTTTCTTTCTAAATTATATTTTGTATTATTTTCTCATATCAGTAATCCTGAATTCAGTTTACCAACCCTCTATTTAGATCTCTGTAATTTTAAAAAAGTTATAGAGTGATATTTAAATTTCCATGAGTGTATTTTTCATGTTAAGATACTCTCTTTGGCATTTTTTTTTTTTTGGATTGGCAAATTTAGACAGTGAGAGAGAGAGAGACAGAGAGAAAGGTCTTCCTTCCATTGGTTCACTACCCAAATGGCTGCTATGGCTGGCGCTGCGCCGATCCAAAGCCAGGAGCCAGGTGCTTCCTCCTGGTCTCCCATGCTGGTGCAGGGCCCAAGCACTTGGGCCATCCTCCACTGCCTTCCTGGGCCACAGCAGAGAGCAACCGGGACAGAATCCAGCACCCCAACCGGGACTAGAACCCCGGGGTACTGGCACCACAGGCAGAGAATTAGCCTAGTGAGCCACGGCACCAGCCTCTCTTTGGCATTTTTAACATGTACTTGTTCTTTCTAAGTACAAGTGTCTCTCATAATGATTTAGATTCTTTTCATTAATTTATTTTAAATATAAAGCTTATTTATTTATTTTATTTCAAAGGCAGAAAGAAGTCTCTCATCTGCCAGTTTACTCTCCAAATGCCTGCAATAGCTGGGGCTGGGCCAGGCAAAACCAGGAGCCGGGAACTCATTCTGGGTCTCTCACCTGGGTGGCAGGAACTCAATGACTTGAGCCCTGACCTTCTACCTCCTAGGGTGCACATCAGGAAGAAGCTGGAATAGGGAGCAGAGCCTGGGCCAGATCCAAGGCACTGTGATATGGGATGCTTGAGTCCTAAGTGCCATCTTAACTGCCAGGTCAAATGTCTGTCCCTTAAACTCCTTTTTAAGATTTATTTTCTTATTTGAAAGGCAGAGTTACAGAGATAGAGAGGGAGAGACAGAGACAGATCTTCCATCTGCTGGTTCAACCCCAAATGGCCACAAAGGCCGGGGTTAGGTCAGGCTGAAGCCAGAAGCTTCTTCTGGGCCTCCCATGGGGTGCAGGGACCCAAGCACTTGGGTCATTATCTGCTGCTTTCGCAGGCGCATTAGCAGGGAGCTAGTTGAGAAGTGGAGCAGCTGAGACTGGAACTGGCACACATATGGGATGCTGGTGTTGTAGGTGGTAACTTAACCTTTTCAATCGTTTAAGTAGATTTGTTTTATGCATCTCTAAAATGTTTCTCTATCTCAACTCCAGGGTGCACTTATTCTCCTATTTGTTATATCAGCTGTCTTTCTTGGTGGATCATAATTCTCTGGTAGATTCTAATTCTTGCTGTGGAATCACCTTCAGTGGATTTATTTCCAGTGTGACTTCTATGCACTTTGTATAGTAGAACTATTTCCTTACGAGGGTTTGTACATCTGTGTTTGTGAGCACCTTGAGGTTTCCTTGGTTCTGAAATATTTTTTTTTTTTTGACAAGCAGAGTGGACAGTGAGAGAGAGAGACAGAGAAAAAGGTCTTCCTCTACCATTGGTTCACCCTCCAATGGCTGCCATGGCCAGTGCGCTGCGGCCGGCGCACCGCGCTGATCCGAAGCCAGGAGCCAGGTGCTTCTCCTGGTCTCCCATGGGGTGCAGGGCCCAAGCACTTGGGCCATCCTCCACTGCACTCCCTGGCCACAGCAGAGAGCTGGCCTGGAAGAGGGGCAACCGGGACAGAATCCGGTGCCCCGACCGGGACTAGAACCACGTGTGCCGGTGCCACAAGGCGGAGGATTAGCCTAGTGAGCCGTGGCGCCGGCCTGAATTAATTTTTACATTAATTTTCCAGTTTAGAATTTTCTCACTATCCAGGTGGAGCAAAGATGAGTTTTACATTTATTGAGAGCTCCCATTCTCCTGGAGGTCATTGTCCCTCCTTGAATCAATGAAAGGAGTTGTTGTCCTCATGGTTTCTTATGGGGGGAGAGCTTTTCCGAGTCCCAGATTTATAGAACAGTAATTCCAGCTGCCACATTCCAACATCCTGTGTGGGCACTTCGCACGTTAATTTTTAGCCTTAGATTATATCTAGTTGTAGGATACCCTGAACTATCTAAAGTTTTGTTTAGGGCCGGTACTGTGACTCACTTGGTTAATCCTCCACCTGCGGCGCCGGCATCCCATATGGGCGCCGGTTCTAGTCCCAGTTGCTCCTCTTCCAGCCCAGCTCTCTGCTGTGGCCCAGGAGGGCAGTGGAGGATGGCCCAAGTCTTTGGGCTCCTGCACCTGCATGGGAGACCAGGAGGAAGCACCTGGCTCCTGGCTTCAGATTGGCGCAGCACCTGCCGTAGTGGCCATCTGGGGGGGTAAACCAACAGAAGGAAGATCTCTCTCTCTCTGTCGCTCTCTCTCACTGTCTATAACTCTACCCATCAAATGCATAAAAAAAATAAAGTTTTGTTTACAGTACTTAATCATGTACACTTTCCTTTGCTTCTGGCACTGGCTCCTTTCCTCCCCTATCCTAAGGCTTTGTAATGAAGAAAATGAGCCAAACTTCAGCCAGCTGGAACTGTGAGTGCAGTGACAGGAAACTAAGAGAGATAAACAAATTAGTTCATCACATAATGATGTCATCAGGGGTGTTAACTAAGCAAATTAGAGGACCATGTCATCTTTCAGATCAGTGAACGCCTGTCTTTGAGAAGGATTCAGTTGGTAGAATGTTAACCGGGGTGGGTGTCTGGTGCAGCAGGTAAGATGCCACTTGGGATACCCACATCCCTTATGACAGTGCCTTGAGTTCAAGCTCTGTTTCTGATTCCAGCTTCTTACTAATGCACAACTTATGAGGCTGTGAGTGATGGCTCAAGTACTTGGTCCCTGGTACCCTTGTGGGAGACCTGTATGGAGTTTTCCAGTTCCTGGCTTCAGTCTGTTCGCACTCTGGCTCTTGCATGCATTTGAGGAATGAACCAGTAGATGAAAGATTTCTCTTTTTCTTTCTTTCTTTTTTTTTTTAGATTTATATATTTATCTGAGAGGCAGACAGAGAGGGAGAGACAGAGGGAAGGGTCTTCCAATAACTGGTTCAGTCCTCAAATAGCCACAATGGCTGGAGCTGGGCCAATCTGAAGCCAGGAGCCAGCAGCTTCCTCTTGGTCTCCCACATGGATGCAGGGGCTCAATCACTTGGGCCATCCTACACTGCTTTCCCAAGCTATAGAAGAGAGCTGGATTGGAGGAGGAGCAGCCGGGACACGAACATCCACATGGGATGCTGGCGTGGCAGGTGGAGGCTTAGCCCCACATTAACGCCAGCCCCTCTTTTTTTTATTTATTTCTTTTCTTCTCTCTCTTTCTCACTCTGGCTCTCACTCTCTTATTCTTGCTCTATAAATCAAATAAGTAGAATAACTACATGAAATTTTAAATATTAATTTTCAAACATAGGCTGATTAGTTGTTTTTACACATTCAGATAACATACTTTGTATCCTTGGTGACTTTATTATTCAGAAAGTAACTTCATAAATATAAACAAATAATTATTAGCTGCTAAATACTAATAGGTATTCTAGGGTATGGGGCTTCATTCCCTTCCAGAAAAATAAATAATGGTCATTAGCCACATTTCCCCACCCAAATGTCATGAGATCTTGAAAAGCTTCTCTATGCAATGTTATTGGTATTTAAGCCACAGGTTCAGTTCTCAAAGATGGATACTACTTCCGTTAAATCTCATTAAACATCAAACTTTGCTGGAAATCAACATGTGTAAATACAATCAGAGCTATTTTATTTTTGTTAAAATGCTGTACTATTCACATGCTACATTTATGTCTCCCACAAAGTTCATCAACTATAGTTGACTAACTGTTTTCAAGGCAAAGACTATTCAGGGAAAAAATTTTAGGAACACCGAACCAACAGTATACAACTATACTATCATATATTTGGCAACAGATACTGGAGGTAACATGTAAATTACTAAAAATGTGTAACAGGAGTGGACATTTAGCCTATAGGTTCAGAAGCCTGCTTCCTACATCTCAGTGCCTGGGTTCAATTCCCAGCTCTGGCTGGTAACTCCTGCTTCGTGCTAATGGAGACCTTGGGAGGCAGTGGTGGGAATGGCTCAAGTACTTGGGATCCAACCATTCCTGCAAGAGACCTTGATTGTGTTTCTAGCTTCCTGCTTTGGCCCCAGCTCAGCCATGGCCATTGCAAGCATTTGAGGATGGAACCTTTGTCTGTCTCTGTCTCTCTTGGTCTCTGTGCCTCTCTAATTAAAAAATAATTTAAAAGAGTATTAGATAGAATTTTATAATTTTTCTGGTTTATGAGAAGTTAAATACTTCAGACATGTACTACATACTTAAAAATCATATTTTAATAACTATTATTTCTTGGTATTTATTTCTGGTTTTGTCCTAGTTTGCCTTTGTCATTCCAACAACTAACTTGCCCAAGTTGGGACACAAAGAAGTAAGTGGCTTGCTTACGGCCATCTGCTTCTTTGCCTCTAAAATTGAGATCTCCTGTTAGCTCAGGGAGCATGAGGACTAACTTTTTGAAACAGCTCTTAATAGTAATGGATCACTTGTCAATTCAGCGGGAGCCTCTTTTGATGCGTACATGAAAATTTCACACTGGCTCGTTGGTCTTTTACTTGCTCCATTTATCCCAATTAAACCACTCAGCCTACTTACCCACAAAGCAAGTTAAGGTTATAAATGATGCAGATGATGAGTTCTTTCAGACATCTATCTGCCTTAGAGGATTTTTAAAGTGAAAAATTACATTGAAAAAGACTGAATTGCCACTGGACTACAAGAACCTTCTATCAAGTGAGAAGCGAGGGCTGTTGCTTCTTGTTAACTATTTGTTGTAAATGAGTAACTTTTCTAGATTAACTGGAGTTATTTCCATGAACTTGTCCACAGAGATAGTGAGATGTGATTAAGACCATGTATTTATTTTCAGCCTTTATGGTAAAGCTTGTCATGTCCAATTTTACTCTCATTTGACTGCATTTCTTGGACTCTGTAACTGTTGGAAGATAACAAAAGAGAAGATATTTTCTTTAGAAATACCCAGATTCAGCAAATGAAGTGGAATAAATGACCCTGACTAGAAATTCAGCAGGAGCTTGTTATAGGACAAGCGCACTTCTTGATGAACGTGGATAAACACTGGCTGTGGCCTGGCTGGAGGCAAAGCATCCTCCTGGGGACCCCAGAGTACCACCAACCACGGAGGGGCTCCAGGGGGAGGCGTCCCCCTTCCCTGGACTTCAAAGTCCCAATCAACAAGGTGGCAAAGTTGTGATCATTTCCAGATACGAAAATGGTATTGTTCTGGAATTCTCCAAGCATAATAATTACATGAAGTGAAAATTTTCCAACATCACCGAATCTCTGAGACCATCAGCGGTGGGGGAGCTCCACGGTTGTAGCAGTATGTCAGATGGATGGCAGCTTCCTTCAAAAGGAGCCACCTGTCTGTAGTTTAAATTACGTTTTCCCCAAGCAGACGCAGTCCTGTGTGAGCTGCACTTGAAGGAACGCCTGCCCAAGGGTGAGAGCTCTCTACAACATTGCCATTTATATTTATTCTTTCATGGCTAATTCTACAATGAAAAGCCCTATCTTATTTATTATAAATACAGGGGCATCTATTATTTATTACAAATAGAGTGAGGTGATGTTGGAGCCCAGGGAAAAAAGTTTCCTAATCAATAAAGTGCCTGAAGGCAGCCTTGTCCCTCAGAGATAGCCAGGTTACAATAATATTTAATTTATATTTTGAAAAAAGACTTTTCATGTGTGTGTCATAAACAGAGCAGTATTTTTTTTTTTGTAAGCAAAAGTAATTTAAAGAAGTACCTTGGCTAGAAGGCTGATGGTCCTCTCTATCACTGTTCTGGTATGCTTTGCAGCTAAGGTTAATTATGCTCTAATCAGCTCATACTTCTAAGAATGATATATATTCTTTGAAGAGCAACATAGCAGTAACTATTGAAACTAAAGGTACAAACATGTCTACATATGTACATGGACACATACATATCTGACCCCATGATTTTTCTTTTTTCTTTTAGAATTTATCTTTCAGACATACTGTTCAAGCACACAAGAATGCTTGTTGCAATATTCTTTGTCTAGCCACTGCGGTTTAATTATATAAACGGATCCATCAGTTTTTAAGAACTATTATTTATATTAATTGATTAGAAGAGTTTATAACATGTTAAGGTTAAAAAAAAGAGTTGAGGTATAAGATATATTTTCATAGGAAAACTTCTGAACAAACAGACACCAAAATATATGCCAGCATTTCAACAGTGAAGAACAGGAATCAGCATGAGGGGACATTAGACTTTACACATTGCTTTGCAATATGCACATAATTTCTAGGAAAAGAAAAGAAGAAAAGCACTCAGTTTATATGTGGTAGAATTCAGGATTAAAATTTAAATGATCTCATTACGGGTTGATGAAACACAAAGAAAATGGACACAGGAAATAGAGGACTGATATTCCGATCAGATTTCTTTTCCTGCTAATATTGGCGTGAAGCCACTAATGCTAATGGAATGTTTCACATTATAGATGACAACGTGTTCTGGTTTGTTACATCCTCCAGAATATACCAAACCACCTGGATGGCAGTGCGAGGTATACAGCCTGACTATAAAATTCCATATTTACCAAATCTATAAGTTGTTTTTTTCTTTAATCTATGAATTCTCTAAGGTTGAAACGTTCATGACATGCATAAGGTCTCTACTGGGGATGTATTCCCTGATATTTAATAAGAGCTGTGCCATAGGTAAAGAGCCTTCCACGTTCATTTATATTCATGAGGTTTATCTCCAGTATGAGTCCTCTGAAGTCTGCTAAGGTGTCTACTTTGACGGACGGCTTCTCCGCCTTCTTGCATTTACAGTTTTCCTTCTGGCTTGACAGCTGAAGGCAAGGTAAAGGATGAGCTCTATTTGAATGCACGTACTGCACAGAAAAGACTCCCCAGGAATTCGCTCAGATTCAACTGTGTCTTAGGTTTTTATTACCTGCGTCATGTGTATCTCTACTCTCGCTGAAATAACGCTAATAAAAAATATTGGGCTCAGAATGCGTAGAAAGCACGCAGCTTTCTCATTAATAAGACAATAATATAACCTGGACGATTGTTTAGAGAAAATAATACCCAGGACATTGCAGAATCTAAATAAATGTTAGTTTCCTTTTGCTGCCTTGCAAAATGAAGTGCTATTTTTTTCTAAGGTAAGTCAAAATAGCAAGTCCAATGAGTTTCCAAATTACAATGAGTATTTTTTACCCCAGCACCGAGAGAGCACCAGTCTCAGATGAAGTTACAGTGCAGTACGTAAAGTGGTATTGCCTAAACCATCTCTGACCAAGGAGATAATCGCTGAAACAAATGCTGGGTGTACTTTATTTTCATCTGGGATGGGGCCAGTGCTGTGGCTCACTTGGCTAATACTCCGCCTGCGGTGCCGGCATCCCATATGGGCACTGGGTTCTAGTCTCAGTTGCTCCTCTTCTAGTCCAGCTCTCTGCTGTGGCCCAGGAAGGCAGTGGAGGATGGCCCAAGTGCTTGGGTCCTGCACCCCATGGGAGACCAGGAGAAAGTACTTGGCTCCTGGCTTCAGATCGGCGCAGTGCGCCGGCCGTAGAAGCCATTTGGGGGGTGAACCAACAGTATGAAGACCTTTCTCTCTGTCTCTCTCTTTCCCTATCTCTGTCCAAAAAAAAAAAAAATCTGGGTTACAACCTATCTGGGCACCTGAGTGCTGTGAATACACGTTCAATTCACTTACTGTGTATGTTCACTTCTCTCTGTAGCCTTTTTTTTTTTTTTTTTTTTTTTTTGACAGGCAGAGTGGACAGTGAGAGAGACAGAGAGAAAGGTCTTCCTTTGCCATTGGTTCACCCTCCAATGGCTGCCACGCTGCAGCCGGCACACCGCGCTGATCCGAAGGCAGGAGCCAGGTGCTTTTCCTGGTCTCCCATGGGGTGCAGGGCCCAAGCACTTGGGCCATCCTCCACTGCACTCCCTGGCCACAGCAGAGAGCTGGCCTGGAAGAGGGGCAACCGGGACAGAATCCGGCGCCCCGACTGGGACTAGAACCCGGTGTGCCAGTGCCGCAAGGTGGAGAATTAGCCTAGTGAGCCGCAGCGCCGGCTCTCTGTAGCCTTTTAAGCATTTTGTGAAAAGAATTCAAAGTCAGAGGTAACAATTTTTCTGGATAGCACAGAGGGAATAATTTGTGGAAGATAGCAAGGAGATGCTTAAACTGTGTTTTGAAGTTATGAACAATTTTAGACTATTTTAAATAAAAGCATTGATTTACATTAAAGGGACTATAACAGAGCTGGTTTTTGTTGGCCTAGTGGCAACTTGGGTTCTCACTGGTTACATGTAAGACTTATTGGAATCATCTCCATGGAACAAAGAGAGCGAGCGAGTCAGTTGTTGAATTCTGGATGCTCGTGTGGTCAGGTAATTCGGCAATAGGAGGCCTATTCACCAACATAAGAAGGCCCTGAGAGCAAAACCGGGGTGTCAGTGTCCTGCGCATTGAAGATGGGCTCAAGTGGAAGATGGCCCAAGTGCTTGGGCCACTGCACCCATATGAGACCCGGAAAGAGCTCCTGGCTCCAGATAGGCCCAACTCCAGCCCTTGCAGCCATGTGGGGAGTGAACCAGCGGGTGGAAGACTTCTCTCTGTCTCTCCCTCTGTCTGTAACTACCTCCCAAATAAATAAATAAATCTTAAAAAAAAAGATAAAGTCACTCTATTTAATAAAACATAAAGGGCTTAGAATTTCCATGACAGATATCAGAAAAATGTCAGCACAGCTTATTTTTTGTCACCTGAAAAATTACTACTTTTATTTTATAAATACAAATATAATCTTGCAGTCTTAGAATACAGAAGTCAGAACATTCTATAAGGAGTTTTCCCTGATCTATTTTAGCGTTCGCACAGTTTTTTTGCGCATCCAATTATCATTTTAACTAATGCTTTTTTATCAATGACATGTTTGATTTGTTTATCTGGAGAATGGCTTAGGCTGCATTGGCCTATTTATCTTTGCATTTCTTTTATAGCTGATTAATTAATATAATTTTCCTTTGAGTACCACTCGGGCCATATTGCACTGCTGATGCTAATCATGGTTATAGAAACAGTTAGTTTTAACTTTGTCTGGATGCTTATTATGTGCCATGTACTACTGTTCAAAATGCTTGATCTACACTGGTGCAAGAAACAGCCTTTTTCTGGCCCTATGAAAACCTGAATCCAAATTCTATTATCTCATTTTGCTATGTCTCCTTCCTACTTTTCTGTTGTATTTGCCTGGAGTAATAGGCCCTTTTTGACTTTCAACTTTGTGTGGCAATTTAATCTGAATCTCTCATTGAGGTGAAGTTATACCCGCTTTGTGAAAACTTACTGTGAGATTCTCATTTCCTAAGTGAACATAACGCATTCAAATTTATCACGTTGCTGACTGAAGTTGGCTCCTGACACACTGTTCTATGTTTACTATCTACACTGTGTTTTATTGTTTACTTTTTCCCTTTTCTGACATTTGCTGGACTTTATTATATCTTCTTTGTTCTAAGTTAATCTAATGACTTAGAAACCACATGCCAATTATCTGGCTTATCTAAGTTTTTCGACACAGCATTTCTATTTACACTAGAAGTTCTCTGTTAACGTGAAATTAGCCACATTTCTACGCTCACCTGCAGCCAGGTGAGACTTTGGGCAGTGCTGTGTTTCTCTCACTGTGCTTCTCTTCTTGTATCTCTTGCGTTGAGGTATTGTGGGCTTGACTTCCCAATTTTTATGAAAATTTTAGAAACAATCAGCATCTACTTAGACTGAACTACACATTTTATTCTTTTTATTAACTCATGACTTGTTCTTTTTTTTTTTTTTTTTTTTGATCTCTCATCTTCCCCTTGGGTTAACGTTCAAGAACATATTTGGAGGCGATTCTTGCGAAAAGGTTCAGGCGTGCTGAATTCTGCTTCTGAAAAAGATCCTACTTTTTCTCAGCGTTTGATGATGCGTGACCGGAGCTGGAACTTGACACTCCACGCCGTTTTCTCTCGGAACATTAAGAGGTCTGCTTCCTTTTCAACAAATTGTGCTTAAGGCTGCGAAGGAAAGGACGGCGAATGGTGCCGAGAAGCGACGCTCGCAGGACGTCTCTTCCATCAGCAACCTCCCTGGGGGTCTAGGGCTCTGTGTTTTCCCGTTCCTCCTTGCAAAAACATTTTCACTCACAGGATCTGCAGATTCTCCTTTGTCTTAATCCTGAGACATTCTTCTCCAGCCTATGTATTTGAATAACTCACGCCCTGTGCCCCCTCGGATCTTCTGGATCTGCTATTTCTAATGGTGGAAGTATCCATTCCCTCACCCCCACACATAACATTTCTTTTTCCTCTATCTAAGGATAAAAGAACCCAAGACCCAAACTGCCAGCTCACTACTTCCTTCTCCAGCTTTGCCTGCATTTGTATTCAGGGAAACAATCCATTAAATTTGCCTAAAAAGTCAAATGTTTTCATTTCTCACCTCTCTCACTGCTTTTTGCTCATAAGATCTAATTTCATAAATGTAGTGTGCTCGCTCGTCCCTCCGAGGATAACCATTATTCACGATCCATTTGTTGATTCTGCTTCGCCATTGACTCAGCTTTCAGGTCTTCAGCCTGATGCTTTTTTTTTTATATAGCGGAGTTGACTTTTCTGATGTGGCAATTTTAGATCCTTTGCTGAGATGTCTATCTGCTACTCTGCCTAGTTTCACTGTGAAACCGCTCACCGACCTGGGGCTGATGTGCCTGGGGTGAGGACTACTGTGGGGTACAGTGCCTTGCTCCTCCATTCCAAACGTCTGCATGCATGGTTTGTTCCTTGGGGCAGAAGGCTTTGTTGGATGTGGTGAGGGGCTCACCTACTGAGCAGCCCCTACAGCAGCACCTCAAAGCCCCATCCTAATTCCTGTGTCCAGCATCCAGGAGCTGTGGCAGTGTGGAGACGCTTCTACAGCGTCTTATTCGACGTGTGTTTAGTTACAGTCCCCTCCTTTCACCATGCCCTCGCTCTCCCTCTCCCCGCGATCCTTTCTAATTCCTGGCCCAACAAGGGGCACTTCCTTGTTTTCTAGTGTTCATAAAGATTCAGTTGCTCATTTTCTGTAACTTCCGAGTATTGGGGGCAAATGGGAAAGACTGGAGCAAGCACTCTCCATTCAATCATTTAAATGTTTATTTGTGGAGTTTCTCTCTTTAGCAGGAATATTCTGGTGAGAGCAATAAAACAGAGTGTTTAAAAAATTATTTGAATAGTAAAATACATGCATTGTTTGAGTTTGGGATGCAAGGCAGGTAGACAGATTCCATCTTACGGCAGTGTGTCGTTCTAAAAAGCCCTCTCCCACCTAAAGACAGCCTCAGCCAGGTGAGACATGGGGAGCTGCTAATTAAGTGATGTGTTTGTAAGGTGCTGGAGTTCTGAAAAACTCACATAAATTAGCAGTGTATCTATTAAAGTTTCTCCCCTGCTAAAGTAACAGCTGTGACTCCTTCGGGGGGGGGGGGATCTACTTTTAAAAAACCCCTATCAGGGCCAGCGTTGTGGCATAGTGGGTGAAGCTGCTGTGACGTCCTGAGTTCCATATGGGTGCTGGTTTGCATACCAGGTGCTCCACTTCTGATCCAGCTCCCTGCTGGTGCTCCTGGTAAGGCAGCAGAGAATGGCCCAAGCGTGTGGGCCCCTGCATCCTTGTGGGAGACTTGGATGAAGATCCTTGCCCCTTGCTTTGGCATGGCCCAGCCCTAGCCATTGCGGACATTTGGGGAGTAAACCAACAGGTGGAAGATCTCTCTCTCTCTCTCTCTCTCAACTCAAATAAATCAAACTTTTTTTAAAAAAAAACTCTATTAACGTTGGATTTGGGACAGTTAGTCATTTGAAAAGCAAACAGCTCCTGCATCCTTGTAATTTGAGATCAAATACTTTAGTTCAAATGATAGGAAAACATGGATAACTGGGAAAGTACTTTCCAAAAAAAAGCCATAATGACTTCATGGCCTTCTTTTCTTTCTTGTCATTCCTACTAAGTATTTTGAAAATGGTATTAGAAAAGATCATTTATTCTTTTTTCTGGCATTTTTTGGAGAAAACAAAGTTAAAAGGGAAGAAAGTGTTATGTGCATTTTAATAATTTTAAATAGTTTTAAAAAAGTGACCTCAATTGCTGCAGAATTCAATCAATTCATTGGCCATTCTTGTGTCGATCAAGACTTAGCACTTCTGTGTTTTGTTTCTGTTTCAGCAAGTGAGCTTATAATGATCAATTGTGTGGGCAGTGGTGGTAGAGGAGAATGAGACAGACATTCAATAAACTAGGCAGAGAAAACAGACCACATCACCAAGTTCATCACCAAGTTCCAAGTCTGTTTCTGTTGTTCTTGTTGTTTGTCAGCTCTTATGCTAGGTAAAAATGCTTCTCATTAATTTGATTTTATGACAGGATTTTCTTCTTGAATCCATGATTAATAGTTATTATACTGGCATTATTTCCTAGACCAACAAAGCAACATTTGTGATGACAGGAAGGGGAGAAGTCACTCCTCCCCCCACAAGAAACCATTATGAATTAAACCAGCATTTTGATCATCACCCCAAATGCAGAAAATTCAAGGTCCCCTCATTACTCCTGTACACCTTTATAACACAATGCTGACTTCATACCTGGGCCATCGCATGAAAGCATGTATGAGATAATTGTGGTGACGTGGCCTGAAATCCTAGGACCCAAAACTGCAAATAAACCTAAGATGAGGTCAGTAGAATAATTCAACTGTGTTTAGAATTTAAATGACTTAGTTGTGTTGCAGTTTGAGGGACACAGGTGCTTTAGTCAAGTGCTCATGGAGCAGAAATCTACTGACAGTGACAGGGCTGGCAAGTCCTCACTTCTTAACTCAGACCAAACCCCTGATCCATCTTGAATCCCCAGAAATGTCCAAAGAACAGAACTGAGACCATCTGAGTCATTCAGGGCGTAACATTTCTTCTGAAGTTCCACTGAGTCTTTTATGACTTTTGCTTTGTCTGTTCAGGCATTAATACTTTTGTGTCTTTTGAGGGTGAGGGTGTGTGTGTGTGTGTGTGTGTGTGCATGTGTGCAAGATGGTAGGATTGATTTGGTTGCAGCCAATTCTCTTTCATTATTAGTACTCTGTGAAAATGGAAAATATACCTTTTCTAATGTTAATTCATGAAGGATTTTTCCATGTTTTGTACCTGGTCTACAAGAATAAGTGCTACTAATGCATCAAATTTTACTGAAGGGGAGGAAGAGGAAGAGATATGGAAGGGGGTAGTGGGGGAGAGAGAAAGAGAGAGATAAGAGAGGGCAGATGGTCAGCAGGGAAAACTGGAGAGGTGGAGGAGTGGGGATAATGAGTGTTTTGGGTTTCAGCAGTTAGGGCCCCGCAGAGGCAGTTGAGCTCTACGACCTAGGAAGGGAGCTGCGCGCAGCCCTTGTACCAGGGGTCGGAAAGGAAGAACTGCTGAGCTGTGATGGATCCTCATCCCTGGGAGAGAGATGGGTACACAGCAAGCTGCCTGGGCACCATCACGGCTCCAGATCTGTGAGGGGAGTGGAAAAAGCCCTTGTGCATCCTGACGGTTACACAGGAGAGCTGGCTCACTCCTGGGAACGTCCAAGGCATTGAGAAAGAAGAGCGGTCATTGCTGGTTCTCAAAGAGACCCCGGAGTCACTGGACACAGAACTTCAGGGAGACAAGAACCTCCAAGGAGCAGGGCTGTGAGCTGGGCCTGGAAGGATCCATGAGGGCTGGAGTCACTCAGGATGTCAGCCTCCTTGAGAGGCTCCCTGTGGCCTGTGACAAAGGGCAGGGCCTGCGGCAGGAGGTGGAGCACAGCTGGGTCAGCCGCGGTAGAAACGCCGTGTTCTGCTGGGCAAGACTGCAATGTGGCAGCAGCCGTAGCTCAGCTGTGGGTCCTGCTTCCCTCTTACTGGATCTGAATGAAGGTCTTGGGCAACACACAGGTAACGGGGAGCCCAAGAGGGCAACACTGTCCTTCCGCCCAGAGAGGCTTGCAGAAGTTCAATCGGTCTTGATGTAACGTGAGGATCCGAATGACATAGCTGCACCTCAAATGTTGTGTTCTGGGGAAGCTTCTCACTTCGGTTGGTTAAACTATTGCTCTTTCATAACCATTATGAAAATGTACGTACTTCATGTTAATTTCAGTCATTCTCATTATAGTATTAGAAGCATACACTAACTATAAGTGTCTGGTTCTATTGCATGTGTTTACTGTAAAAAGAAAAGCCAGGTGAGAACCTGGAAGCTTCCGGAATTTCTTTTCAGCCCAGGTTATCTTCTGTATTTTGATTCTCTGAACCTATTCCTTTTCTCCAACTTTAATCTGCTGCTCAATTGTAGGCCATATATTAAGGACCTGAGACCCAGACAAAGGCACAGAGCATGGAGAAGCAAGAAAACACCACTACAGGCCACCGTCACAGCCTCCAACCTCGGTCCCAAATCCCTCCTTTATAAATCTGTCAAAGATAAATTTTATCCCCAATATGATTTTTATAGATCAAAGCCACATTCCAGTGAAAATCAGGGAGCAATGACTATAAATCTCAGACCCTGGGAAGACAACTGAAAATCTCAATATAATAGCAGTACAAAGATTTGGTACTTTATAAACATTGCAGGAAGAAAACAAAGACTAAAGAAAAAAGCTAAAGAAACTACGATGAGATGTAAGTGATCTGAGCGAAGTGAAAAGGTATTTTTAGTGGCAAATTTTTAATATGCATAAAAACAGGGTAAATGCATCGCTTTAGGCTCCTCTTTGTTAGGAATCATCAGTGTTGATTTACGCAGGTTTTTGCTCCTTAACAATATGCATTTAAAATATGCCCAGTGGAATAAATGGAAGTGCTGGACACAGCATGGGAGATAACAATTACTTACCCTGTAGGCTGGCTCTCAAATTCTTCTGACCATTGCTCCTGAATGTCCTCTGTAGAAAGATCTACATCCCGGGTGGTGGCAAAATTGAACTCACTGCCTTCATTTCCATGGAAATAAATGGAGTTCCCATCTGACTGACAGCTATGCTGTAGATAAAAAGAGAGCATGGGGTGGCTGTTGAATTGGTTTTGTAGCTGAATCTGTCTTACTCATGTATAATTAGAGTTTTCAGAAAAGTCATTATATTATTCTCTCTACGATGGACTTTGAAATCAAAAGAGCTTGGTACCTCCTTTTTTGCCTTGTTTAATTCAATTACAATTTCTTTCTAACTTATTAAGTTATCACAAAGAAAGAGTCAAGAGGGCATTGAGCTTTGCCATCTCAGCCATTAGTATGAAGCAAGAGTATTTTAATTGGAATAATTTCCCATCATTGCCACAGTCCTTGTTGTGGGAATTAAGCTTGATAGTGATTTGTCATATATTTTAAATTCTGTGGTTATGGGCTAAATCACACTGACCTTTTCAATATTCTACACAGTTCTGCCTTGCCATTCAAGTCGTTCACAATTTCTCTGCAAATGGGATATGAGTAGAATAGCCAGCTAATCAAAACATGGAGTACAGAAAAGGTCAACATAATCCTGGATCTGATCGTATATTCTTAGCCAGCTTTTGAGTAAAAGCTGCTGACCAGACGTAAGACGTGCATGATGTGTCTGGTGAAGAGCTGGGGCATCACAAACTTTGTTATTCTTCAACAAACACTTGCAAAGAATAAAGAATCCAGAATTTCTTCTGAGATGATTTTTCACTGAAATTTTTCCAGCTTGAAGTGAATAGTCAAAGGTAAGATCAAACTTTAGAGTTGAGTACACTTGGTATTTACTTCTACAAATTATGTTTGCATTAAAAAATTCTTGGATAATGTCATGTTTAGAGAAATACTAAAAGAAGCCAGATATGCTTTTGGGTTTTCTATGCTCTTAAAAGGAGACAGAAATGAAGAAAATAAACTGGACAAAAAACGGCATTTGGCCCAGTGACTGTGAGTTGTGTAGGCCAGGGATCATGTCTGTTTTGTTCCTTGTTGCATTTCTTGTCTTAGCATGGCATCTGGCACACAGTAGAAGTTCAGAAATATTTACAGACTTGTTTGATAAATGAATGAATAAGTGATGTGGCTATGCTTTTTCAAGTAGTCACTTATTCTTTGATGGAGAACTCACTATACAAAAGGCATTAAGTAAGGTGTTGGTGGAGGATATATTGATATATGCAATAATCCATAACCTTTGCTTTCAAAAATTCTAGTTGGGATATTTCAGAGAGCCTGATACCAAAAACACATGTTAAGTGCCAATGTGTGAAATAAGGTGGGAATCCCTGTGTCCAGTACTGGTCTGGATGGGCAAGCTTCAAGATGAGCATTTGAATAGAAAGGATGGGTAGAAACGAAAGTTAGATGCAAAACAGGAATTAATTGCATAATTGATTCGTAGGCATTAATTGATAAGTAGGCATGCAATGAGTACTAGACTGGAGCCTACTACAAATGTCCTTCTGTGAAGTCTCTGGAATTTCCACACCATTCTGTTGACAGTGGTTTTCTATCACAGGACAGGGATGTGTACAGAGAAATGTATGACGATTAAATTGGCTCCAGCTAGTTGAATTAACTGGGGAGGAATAAGACTGCCTGTTTGGAAGAGTCAATAAGGCTTCCGGAAGTTCAAGAAATAAGAGCGTACGATCCTGAGGGCATCACTTCAGAGCACTGAGACCCGCGGCGTGTGCCGTGGGCCCTGCCATGCCTGAGTTAACACTGAGGAGGTGGCAAGCAGCAGCTGCCTGTGAACCTTTGTCCCACGAAGACAGGTTATTCGTGGGTGCCGAACTGAGCTCATTACATGCGATCCTTAACCCAGGGACACTGAGCACAAGCTAGGGTTCAGTTCACTTCACAGTAAACGGAAAATGCCAAGAGGTGAGAAGTCCAAGGATCCTCTGCCGCTGTGCATGCTGCCACGACAATCAAGGCTAAGCAGACTCACAAAGGCCACTTTCCTAGTCATAAGCCCATTGAGCTCTAAACACAGGTCTTCCCATTATGGAATCCTGATCAACTGTGGCCTGCCTTTATCCAGAACCAATACAGGGACTCCCACACCACTGCAAAGGACAATGTCCAAGGAAATGGCATACATCAACTATCTGTTCACAAGAAAGAGAATAATTTATATGACAATTTAAGTGATAACATCTGTAAAATGAAATGGAAGATACGCCAATATCAAACTTTGGTCATTTGGGTTACATATCAACTTAATTACTTCAATGTTGGTTGTGCTTCCCTCAGAAATTGTCCATTAATAATAAAACTCTGTGTTATCATATCTTTTCTGACTTTTCTAAGATTTATATTATTATTTATTTGTTGCACATTTTAGATTTAACTGAGGTAGAAAACTTACGTACAAAATCACATCACTATAAAACTGGGTAGTATAGGGTTAAACTAGTTAAATGAGTTGATATAACCGAAAATAAAAGTTTACTTAAAAGGACCTTTTTGTTCATTGTTTTGCTGTTGCCAAATACATCTAGTATTTGAGCAGACCATTTGCAATTGCACAACTAGTGACAACTAGCTGTCAAATGTGTGTTTTATCATGACCACCACAACAATGCTAGTTTATGAAACGCAAATATTATTTGCCATAGTATGTCTGAAGAAAGCAATTCAGAAAAAATTGAGTGTTGACCAATTTTTATAACTTAGAAGGATCAAAAACCTAGTAGGATTTGTTGTTGAAAGGTTTCCACAAAGAATGGGATGGTATGAATTTTGATATAGTTCTTTACCAATTGACAGTAAATGAGCAACACTCAATATCCAACCTCAATTCTAACAAACAGGGCAAGGCTTCATAACGGTCAGTGTTAGCCTTTGCCCTGAAAGCATCCTCTTCTTGTCTGTCAAGTTTAAGGACAGCTTCAGAGTTAGGGCTATTCCCTCCTCCCAAAGCAGTACGATGTCTTTTGGGGTGTGGAAAGCTGTGGACTATCTTCTTCATTGTCTCAGGACAGTGACACGTCACCACAGAAAGGCTGTGAGACACCCCAAGCAAGTGGATGTCCCTTAAAGATAAATGAGCCATGGGGCCGGTGCTGTGGCACAGTAGGTTAACGCCCTGGCCTGAAGCGCCAGCATCCCATGTGGGAGCCGGTTCGAGACCCAGCTGCTCCACTTCTGATCCAACAATAGAAAACGGCCCAAGTTCTCGGGCCCCTCCACCCACATGGGAGACCCAGAAGAGGCTCCTGGCTCCTGGTGTCAGATCAGCACAACTCCAGCCATTGCGGCCAATTGGGGAGTGAACCATTGGGTGGAAGACTCTCTCTCTCTCTGCCGCTCCTCGCTTGCTCTGTGTAACTCTGACTTTCAAACAAAATAAATAAATCTTAAAAAAAAAAAAAAAAAAGGATAAATGAACCAGCAGTGTAATACTGGGCCTTAGAAGCAGGGGATCCTTGAGCTGTGTGAGAGGAGGGGTCTCCCAAGTCCCCTTCCTCCCTAAGAAGTGGGTTACATACAGCCCTGTGTTCAGGGGTCTTAGGGAGCACAGGGACCCAGGTTGGAGTTCTCTTTCCGAGGAGCCCTAAATCAATCACAGGCAAGTTAGACTTGCAGGTGGATTCTGTTAGGACTGATCACAGGGACCCAAGGTCCTGGAACTGGCCTGCTTCCCGGACGTTCTGCTGACTAAGAGTCACTGCCTGATCACCTTTGGACTGAGTGTCCCTGGGCCTCCGCTTGTGTTCTAACTGCATCCCCATCTCAGAATGGGAAGCCGCGACCTGCGTGGTTAGGTATGGCTGGAATCTTCCCCGAGACTCGAACTCCACTAATTCAGCCTGTCCTAGGATCTAGGACATGAAGGTTAGGAAAGAACAAAACACTGGAAACCCAAACCAACCAAGATGATAAGGAGTGAGAAGTCAGTTCCTGTCCATCTTCAAGCAGTCTCGGGCTTGGAATAAGAAAACATGCCCAAGTCTGTCTATTTAGACACAACATAGTTTTGCACAGGTCATTAACCCTTCCAGGCCTCAATGTCTTAGGCTGTAGAATGGAGTCGATAGCATTTGTTCCTTAGAGATGCTCTTAAAAGCACAAATAATATGAGGAGGTGGTTTTTGTTGGGAACTTCTAGCTGTTATAAAATAGTCAGTATTTCTGAATACATACTTAAAAAAAAACATTGTTACTGTTTATTCCTTATGCTTGGTGGTAGATGACAGAGAACCAGGAGAGCACTGAAATCTATTTGTAAGTGTTTCTTATCAGGACAGTCATTAAAATTCTTCAGCTTAGCGGAAAACAAACATTTACAAGAACATGTCCCATGATACAATATGGTGAACATGCTGCAAATCGTCATTACCATGGCAGATGGAACCGTCGGTGAGAACTTTCAAAGCCCTCCAACTTCTGGCAAGTTACCAAAACTCCTCTAACAGAGGAAAAGCTAATAATGCAAGATACCTGAAGCCACTCTCCGGCACACAAACTTGCATTGCATAACATCAGTCTACTCTGTTAAAAATCCAAACGAGACGTGCATGAAAATTCTGAAATGAAGCTCAGGAAGCAGCTTTCAGTTTTAATACCCAGCTAATTTTGTTTAGCTTCAATTCAAACACGTGTCACAACTTCAATGAGTAAATGTCTCAGGTTATGAGATACATAAGCTCTTGATAAAGATAAAAACAAAATCTTTTGGAATTTAGAACTATTTTATTTTGAGCATCTTGAAAATATCAGGTTTTCTTGAGCACTTAAGTGCAAATCACATTTGACTTCCTGAGTCATAACTTTGGTTAACTTATGGTGAGTTTATATATTATAATATAATAAATATATTATTTATTTTGGGTTAGACCAAAGTATGAATTCTGCAGATGGCTCTATTTCCAGTCCTACCAATATACATTGATTATTAAATTAATTATAATTATTTTTACTTGTTTAATTATTCTAGCATTGACCAATGAAATATACTTTATACTAAGTACTAGCAGATTTCCCATTTTTAAAAAAATCTCTTAACTATGGTCTTTTGTGTTTCTCTTTGTCAACCAAAAATATTTTCCTACTTTGCTGCTAAATGGATTTCCTTTACTTGACAAGCAGAACACAGTGTAACTAAGTGACAAGAATTTGCCATTCAGAAAAGCATCAACAGGAAACATCAGTGCAAATTCCTCAATATAACAAGTTCTTGGCTACAGTTCAGGGGAGCATTTTTCTGAGGTGGCTCCCTACCCTCTGCTGAAAACATTAATGGTGTCACCTCTGGACTTGTAACAGTACTCACAACTGCTTCCTCCACTGTTTAATGAGGTTTTCATCAAAGATGGACCCTGAAGCAACTCTTAATACTATCTCCCTGGAGTCTAATGGCCCAGGTGATTTTTTCGGGCATCTAGAGCCTTCCGAGTGAGTTTTTGAGGCTATCTTTTTTGTTGGAGTGAGTCTAGGGGGGCATTTGGGCACTGCCAACTTGGAGGGAGCTGGTGGCAGATGGAACGAAACCTGCCTGGCCTGCCTGCACCTCCACATGAGCAGAGAGACACCCATTTCCTCCATTAAGGAGCTGTCACTCAGCCCACCCAGCTGGAAGACCATTTTTGATAGCCAAGCTGGCTGGTGGCAGACAATTCAGATACAAAGTGCACTTTAAAAGGAAGCTAAAACATCATTTGTAGGAAAATTGAAAGTGCATGGCTTCCACAACAGCCAATTTTTTAATGACTGTAATATTTTAAGTGATTATTTTTTTGCCACTTCAGATGGCTCCTTAGAGAGGAGATGGTTTTTTTTTTTTAATTAAAATCTAGGCAATGCAAACAGATGAGAGATGAAGAGCATAGGAAAGAGAAATAAGATGAATAAAATTAATTAAAATGGCATTGTTGGCAGAGTCGTAAATCAGCCACTATGTGGCTGGAATAAAATATACTGGTATAGGAGTTTCTGGACTAATGTGAGATGCATGTTTGAGTGTCTGGAAATCGACTGATTTACAGATCACCTACAATGGTGTTTCTTGCGCCTTTTATCATGCCGAAGACATTACCCTATAGAAATACATATTTTCCACACCCATCCTGGTCCAACTGCCTCTGAAAATACAGGCTTCCATGCTTTTACTAGGAAACAGAACATGAAAATGGAAATTTAAAAAAAAGAAGAAAAAGGGAAGAGAATGATTTCTCTCCTGACCCAAAATGCAATTCTGTCATTTTGCACACATTAAACGTCTAGATAATTTAATGCCAGTTAAAAAACTGAAAACTTGGCTATAAACACAGTCCAGGTGCATGAAGGCTGGAGTGCATTTTCTCTGGTCAACACAATAGATTCAACCCCGGTGAGTGAATGTTAGGGAGCTTACAGAGTGTTTTCCTCATTATTTTTTGGATTCATTAAGCATTCACATTTGAACCATTTTGTACCAAGAATGATAAAGATTCACTTTATGGTATATTTTGTGACAAGTGTATAATTACTTGGCAATAGTTACAACAACTCTAAAATGGCAATGGTGACAGATTTGAATTGGAGTAATGAGAGGAAGAATAACAATGTAAAATTTCATAGGGCAGCTGTTAACCTTGTCTTTGGGGATGAACTTGACTTTCACATTGTCTAAGAATTTCAGACTTGCCTCCTCAAATTAAAGCCAAAGATGGCAGGCGTAAACAGGGAGGCTGCAGGGTAACAGGGAATGAAAGGGCCAGACTGAAGTTAAATAGACTTGGCTTTGAGACACAAAGCTGCTTGAATTTAGGGAAGGTGTTTGGTGCTTCTGAACCTCTGTGTTTTCATCTGTGAAATGGGGATAATTGTAAAGATGAGATGTGACACTGCAGGCAAATGCCTATGCAAAAGGTTGGTGAACCTTAGGGAAAATCATAAAGTTCAATTCCTTCCCTTTTTGGGGCTCCCTATCTTCACTTGTTCAATTAACAACCCTTACTTTAATGATGCAGGTTAATCGTACTACGTGCTGTGCTATGGACAAAGATGACAGTAAGTGTACCCATGTTCTAAATTTTACTTACTGAACACTGTGTTAGCTCAGTGATGACACGTCAAAAACAAAACAGAAAGACAAAAGGTGCAGGAGGCAAGGAGGCCCTGGGGGATTTGTTTGAATCGTTATTTTCTGTCGAATTTATCAAAATTAGTTGCTCCTGCGTTATTACCACTTGGTGTGTTCTGGTTCTTTTCCTTGTTTCACTAATGCTATTCCACATTAATTACTGTACAAATAAGCCTCATTGGAGCTAAACTGTGAAAAGCACACTAGTTAGGTACAGCCCTTCATCCCTAAAGTATTCTTATTAGCTTAACAAATTATATTCTGGCTCGTGTTACAATATCATGGACCCACCTCTTGGGGGAAACATGACAATAAGAGCAACATGATCCAAAGTGAAGAACATCCCATGTGAAGGGAATTTGGGTAGACAGCATGCAATTAACTAAGCTGGAATCTGGCCAGAACATCGCAGTTAACGTTCTGATCGTTAATGGAACAAGACATGGGAACATGGGCCAGCCACAAGTCGTACTGAGCCCAGGTTTTTATCCACACGAGAAAGCCAGTGCTCGAATCCCCCAAGGTACACACTAGATGGTTTCTAGAACAGTGATGTGCAAATCACATTTCTGGAAAGAAAATCTGATTTCTTCCCATTTGTCCTTCATACTCCAGGAAAATAAAATGATCAGACAGATTGCTGGAACATTTCAGGGGTACTCAATGGAATATCACACAGAACACAAACTGGGCATTCGCTCGGCATCTCTGCCCGGGTATCATATTTGCAGAGTAGGTGTAGCAATGAATTTTACTTAGAGTGTGAGTTTCCTCCCCCCTCCTTTTTTTTCATTAGCTTCAATTTGTGTCAAGGCTTTAAATTTTTGACACAAATTAATTTACCATTTTTTCATAATTTGGACATAATTGCCTGTCTGCTCCATGAATGACTCAGCAACTTGTGACAATAAGATTGGACAGGGGATAAGCAATGTCAAGACTGAAAGCTTCAGTTCTTATGCAGGACTGGAGACCCGCCTGGTGTCCACTAGATAGTGAATTTGGAAAATTCACGATGTACAAGAGCAAAAAGAAAATTAATAGACACTCATGCTTTGACTAAATGATTGCTCTTATTGCATTGCTGATTTACCTAATGGCTGTTGCCTTCCCTAGGGCTTCCGGGCATTTGTTAAAAAACTGTCATTATTATTGGATATTTTCCAAAAGTAAACATGGTGAGAGGGACACAATCAAACTTCAAGTAGCAGTGGAAAGAAGATTAAGATAGAACTCTTCTAAATTCTGCAACTTGGATGCTACAAATCCTTAGTATAAATTTGCAATATTTAGTAACTTACTTTTTAAAGGGAATTTCTTTTAAATCCATGTGTTTAGATCTAAAGGACAAACCTCCAAAAAAAGAATCTGGACATTTCGCACCGATTTACTTCTCAGGAAACCTAACATACGTGTGTAGAAGAAGCAACTGGGAATTCTTTGCTATCCACACCACAGACTAGAGCAATAAATAGACAACAGATTAGCAGGTGCAGGCACAGCAATCAGAGTGGAAGATTTCTTAAAAATAAAAAAAAATGAGGAACAGCTTCTATCTCACAGTGATCTGCATTTAATCTGCAGGTCAATTCCAGAGTTGACAGAAGCCAGTGATTTATGTCTTTGCAGGCTGGGGGCACCCAAGCCAGCTGAGCAGAGATAAACATTTACTAGCAGTGAGTGAGAAACACACTCTCTCTCTCTCTCTCTCTCTCCTTCACATACACAGATATCAAGGAGTTACAGATGATTCATGCTTTCAAGATAAAAATGTTGGTCACTGCCAAAGATGAAAGCAAACAAAACAAAACAAAAACAAAGCAGTTGGCTGACCAGCATTTACCTCCATGGCATATTGGCCCATTTAGAAATTCTGTTTCGAGGGTAATACTCCAGGACGAGGAGAACAGAAAACAAAGCCAAAACCATCCTGCTCCCAGCTCTTCCCTGGGTTCTCCTTGCCAAGCTTCATGGACCTCTGCAGCTCTTCTCCTGGGTACTGAGCCGTGGAATACGGGCAGCTCCAGGCTTCATGTTTTTGTTTGAACTTGAATTCAGGATGTCCTCACATTGCAAAGATGTGTATGTTTGAAGAGCTGGGAAGTGATGACTTCGATGAATTTGTCCAGGTATTTCAGAAGTGACGAAGGAAGACTGAACACTGAGCAACCAAAGTCTTTACAGCCATTTGGTGCTAACTTACTACAGGCATCAAACTCGAGGAGGAGACCCTCCTCAGAGTGTCAGCCCCTACAAAGCCTTCATGAAATAGTGTCAATACCACTATTATTATCTTACTATTATTTATCATAACTTTATTTATAATTATTGCTAATATTATTAACTATATATCCAGGATCCACACGGTTTCTGTGATACTGCAAGTATCATTTGTAGACATTAGAATCCTACCCAATAATGTTGAGTCTTGATCTTAAATGGAGGGAGGCCGGCACCGCGGCTCACTAGGCTAATCCTCCGCCTTGCAGCGCCAGCACACCAGGTTCTAGTCCCAGTTGGGGCGCCGGATTCTTTCCCGGTTGCCCCTCTTCCAGGCCAGCTCTCTGCTGTGGCCAGGGAGTGCAGTGGAGGATGGCCCAAGTGCTTGGGCCCTGCACCCCATGGGAGACCAGGAGAAGTACCTGGCTCCTGCCATCGGATCAGCACGGTGCGCCGGCCGTGGCGGCCATTGGAGGGTGAACCAACGGCAAAGGAAGACCTTTCTCTCTGTCTCTGTCTCTCACTGTCCACTCTGCCTGTCAAAAAATAAAAAATAAATAAATAAATGGAGGGAGGCAAAAAAAAAAAAAAGTGGATATTCTTTCATCCTTGATGGCAAAATCAAGATCACTCTCCCAGAATTGGTGCACCAGAAATTGCCTTGAGATCAGTTCTTCTTCCATATCAGGTAGGAAGAATGTGTCTCTCACTCTTAAAAATGGGACACAGTTCACAGTCGCCTGGTGGAGGCACTGCTAGGGGTGGAAGCCATGGTGGCAAAAAATGTTCTAGCAACAACAGATGACGAACCAACACAGTATACTCCACATCTTTAGAATAGGAAGAACTAGGGCTGGTGCTATGGCGCAGCGGGTTAACTCCCTGGCCTGAAGCACCGGCATCCCATATGGGCGCCGGTTCGAGTTCTGGCTGCTCCACTTCCAATCAAGCTCTCTGCTATGGCCTGGGAAAGCAGTAGAAGATGGCCCAAGTCCCTGCACCTGTGTGAGAGACCTGGAAGAGGCTCCGGATTCCTGGGTTTGGATTAGTGCAGCTTTGGCCATTGCGGCCAACTGAGGAGTGAATCATTGGATGGAAGACCTCTCTCTCTCTCTCTCTCTCTCTCCCCCTCTCCTTCTCTCTCTCTGCCTTTCCTTCTTTCTCTGTGTAACTCTTTTGAATAAATAAATAAATCTTAAAAAAAGAATAGGAAGAACTGACACAAATTCTAAATTATTCTAGAAGTCATACAAAGATGGAGAAAGGGACCCAATATCCTGATTCATCGTTCTCAACAGTGAAGCCAGGTGATTTAACACCCAGTGGGTATCAGGCTCCTTCCAGTGGGCACATGGTCTGCTTACTCAAGTTTGCAAATGAGAGTGTGCTCTCAGAAGCTTCTGGAGTTGCAGCACTGTATTTCTTTTCTTTCTTTCTTTTTTTTTTTTTTTGGTATTTAAAGCCACTCCTCCTTGGTAGTGAACACAGGGCTACTTAGGGATTTGTGGGAACTAAAAGTTATGATGGTAATTAGGAGCACAATAAAAATGTGGCGTGCCTTTTATTCTACATGAGCAAGTTCTCTGGAAAAACACTGGATGGTGAGTTAGGCAAGCAAGCCAGTGAGCTTGTGAGAAAAATGGTGGAAAAACACAGATGGCTACATTCTTCCAGAACTGTCTACACTGAAAGCGGATCCGGTTATCCGTCTATTCCTTATGAACTACTACAGAGTCAACAGACAACAAACACCTTCTACTGACCCAGCACAATTTTAAACTAGTGACCTATAACTGCAATTCTCCAGATCATAAAAACTCCTTAAGCTAATCACTCTGTACATCATTCTGCTCGACTTGAGATAAACAAGGAGAGGCTCAGATGAAATGAATTAAATATTCCCAAAGAAACAGAAAGAAATACCTAAAGAAGATCAGAGAAATGTGCGTTAGGGGCGACAATGATTCCTCCTGTTTTTGATCTGCCACTCTCAATCTTTATTTCCAAGGTCAGTAGCTAGACGGCTTACATACTCAGCATTCTGTATTCCCGTGTTTTATTAACAGTAACATTTAAAAATAATTATTTATAGTTAATAATGAAAACTGCTATCAATATTCCTATCACACGAGTGACACTGAAACTTTATTCTAGGAGAAATTATTTTGTATTTCCATTGCCAATGGTTACGCTATGGGCAATACTTACATCCAACCTAATCAATTAATGCATTTGATTTTGATATTGCCCAAATGACATATAAAGCTGACACATTCTGTGCACTCTGTATTTTTACCATCCTATTATTTTCCCCCTTCTCATAACTGAAGGTGACAGTTCAACAATCTGCCTTTTATTCATTCTCCTCTATTTACTTTAACACTTGGGCAGAACTTGCTGAATTCTAACATATTAAAAAACCAGTCATCTGGAGGAAGTAATATGCAGCACACATGGGACAAGGCTGAAGTAAAATCAAGAAAATCGAAAAACAAGAATCCTTTCAACTATTAGTCAGAGAGTAATGGGCAGAAAATGGGCAGGTCACTTGATAGACAGATATTGGAAAGAAACACAGGACAATCAGGAGGCACATCAGCAGATGAGACAGCTGAGAACAGCAGTGCTGGAGTCAGATTACTGGGTTTGAATTCTGATTCCACCATGATGAGATGTGTATTTTGGACGAGTTATTCAAGATTTTCTGTATCTTAAAAATGGGGCTACAATAGCACCATCCTTATAGGTTTATAAGGATCAGGTTATATGAGATTATAGATGTAAGTACGCCTGAGCGTGTACATCTGCTTACATACACACTCATATACAAATACATATAATGAGTTAATCAAGGAAAGTTTTCCTAGCACAGAGATGATTATCTTTGAGTAGTTCCAGCTACTTTCTCTTCCGAGGACTTAAAAAGCATTGAATAAATGCTCAATGAAAAAGCAGCTCTTAACATTGGTCACAGATCATCTTATCTGTTCTAGGAAAGTTCTCCTTGAATAATCCTATTTTGTAATTAAGTATACCTTTTCATTGGCTGTTAGACTTACTATTTGGTTTGGTTAAGTTAGAGCCATCTTAGGAACTTTTAACAAACAGAAAAGATGACCTATAGGTTGAATAAGCAAACACAATTCCCTAAACGAAAAATCCAAAGTAAAGGAATGTTTAAAACATGTCTTGTGATCAGTAGGAACACTGAGATATGTTTTTTTTCCCTTCCTTTGTGCATTCTAAATGGTTGTATTCATTATGCATCTCAAGAGATCACCAAGGAAAGCAGTAATATTTGACAAAGAAATTGCATACAGTTTAAATAACTTTTTTATTTCTAGAACTCAATTTACTAGGCAAATGTATTTTTTCATTCTCAAATGATTGAGTACCAAAGCAAAAGAGTGGACTTGCAAATGAGTTAAAACAAAAAAAAATGGTTAGCTTTTATTAGTGTATTTATTTATTTAAAAGAAACATCAGAGAAAAATTTCTACCTACAGCTAAGTCAAAGATAGTGATATAAATCATTACTACAATCAGTTTTTCTTTTTAAGTAGATGTAATTCACCTGGCAAGTCCCAGATGTGTGACTGCTAAGCTTATAAGTTGCACAAAGGGCCAGAAATCATATTCAACACAAAGATGTAACTTAATTAAAATTACCGCCGAAGCAAAACCACACTTCATGCATTGCTATCATAGGTGGTGCCAAAGTACATGCATTAAGAAACTGAACAGCTAATTAGATCAGTATAATGGCTTGTAAAATGAGGCAGAAAAAGTACATTTATGCAGTAAAAGGTCCTGAGACCAAATGATAAATGATCATCATGGGAAACACATGGAATCCTTGGCCCTGAAGCTCCTGGGTTCACTCATTTGCTTGCCCACGAACCATGACACCAGAAATTTCTCTTCTGATCAAGTGGTAGTGGGATGTGACAAATGTTTTGTTTTCATGAACACAAGAAAGGAATCCATGGATTCTCTTAAGGATCTATGGCTTTAAGACTCTGCCAGAAAAAAAAAATGTCCATAATGTTCTCTGGATGTTGTCTTGTACTGAGAAAAGCAGATGCCCGTTCCTAACACCTGTCCGTTAGTGTAGTACCATCGACTTGCAATAAATGACTAGGATCGGATTTGTTAAGGAAGACACCATTTGTGTCAGGAGAGCTCCTGTGTTGAAGGTTCACTGAATAATCTGCATTTTTTTGCACTGAAATACATTATTTACGGGAAGTGAGCAATCTGGATCTTCATGTTGTACTTGCTCCTCTTCCTAGGATCTCATGGCCAGCCTGCATAGCATTTGCTTGCATCAGTGAGTCACACTTGACAAAGGTCTCCAAGCTGGGAGTGCTTGGATCTCTCCAGTGATCTCTCCACAGACACACTTGTTTGACTAAGCCATTCATGTACCAACTCACCTTCACAAGAGCTAAGGAAGGCAGGTGAGAGACCACAGTGCCTTATTTTAGCACTACAAAAAGGAAAGACACATTGAAGAATGCAGGGGGGGGGGGGACAGCTGTCTGGGGCTGGTGCTGTGGCTTGAGGCACCAGCATCCCATATGGGCACTGGTTTCTGTTCTGGCTGCCCCTCTTCTGATCCAGCTTCCTGATGATGGCCTGGGAAGGCAGCAGAAGATGGCCCAAGTGCTTGGTCCCCTGCACCTGTGTAGAAGACCCATAAGAAGCTCCTGATTCCTGGCTTTGGATGGGCCCAGCCCTGACTGTTGCGGCCATCTGGGAAGTGAACCAGCAGATGGAAGGCCTTTCTCTTTGTCTCTGTCTGTAACTCTACCTCTCAAATAAATAAATAATAAATTCTTTTAAAAATGTTATATTACTATAGTTTAAAAAAAAAACAAACAGCTGTCTGCATCCCCCCTCCCCTGGCTCCAAGCTGTGCAGTATAGACAGACACCTCGCCTCCCACTACAGGTATGAGAGAGAATTAAGTACAGACCTTGGGCTTGAAATTCAGTATCAAGCCTCTCCATGGTAAACATCAGTATTGGACAGGTTTACACTGCCTCTGTTCTCAGGCCAGTACCTGTAGCCTGAGTACCTCAACTGTCTTTATCCAGAGGATCAAGGGACAGTCTCCACTACCTCTTTCCGAATCTTAGGCAATCAGCGAGAAGCAAGACATCAGTCATGGGGAGTGGGGAATAACAATGACCACAGGACTTTGTCTTGAAAGTCAATTCAGGTCTGGGACCTAACCCTGGGAAGACTTAATGGTTCCCACCCCCATGCCCAGGACTACGGGCAGAGCCTTGGGATCTGCCAGGGTCCAAGTGGAGACCCGTGGCCCCAGTCAATCAGATCTATGTCCCACTGAGCAACACCTGGGGCTGGCTGCTGCAGTCCTGGGATGGGGAAACATCTCAGCAGTAGGGAGCCCTCAGTGTGGGCCTTTGTTGTACCGCTGTGCTACACTGGTCTTGGCATGCTCTGGGCTTCCATGTGTGATCTAGCATCATGGTATCAGAGGCCACGGGACTGCCTAACTCAACTCCATCCCCTGCCATAGTCAGTGCAATGTCAAGAGAGTAACTGTCTATTGGGAGGAAGACATGGTAGGGAGATGCCAAGTTATTGCATAGGAGCCTGGGGCTGGTCCCTCCTGGAGACTCAGGACACAGCATATGGGCTTACCTTAGCCTCACGAAGGGGCTTGCAGGGACACACTACCCCAACTGCTCATTCTAAGCAACACATCAATTGCAGATTTTGGACAAAACTAGAATGCGGTACTTTCTAGTGCTGAAACAGCAACAACACACCAGTGGTGGACTCTTGGCAAACCTCCACTTTGGTGCCATCTAGTGCTGAAAACAGCAGAAGTGCTCACAATTCAGAGAAAGCCACTGTCTGTAAGGCCAGGTGTAAACAAAGCCAGATTATAAAGATGGAAAAAATACCTAGTCCTTCACTGAGCAGATAACAGCATATGCCAACAAGCCTCAAGAACTTTCTGAACATTTTCAGGGAATCATGACTCACCTAAAATAAGGTATCAGAAATCAACCAGATAGCAAATGGAGTAAGCAAACTCTTGGATACAGACTTTAGTATAGATAGCTGCTTTAAGGAAACTCAATGAGCTTTAATGAAAAAAAAAAAAAAAACAACCAGAAAATATCAATACTATAGTAGAGAAACTTAACAGGGAGACTGAAATAATTTCAAGAAATCAAACAGAAATCCTTGAGCTGAAAAGTATACTAAGCAAAATTACAAATACAATGGAAGGCATCAGTAGCAGAACAGAACAAACAGAAGAAAGTATTAGTGAGCTTGAAGACAGGTTATTTGAAAATACACACAGTTGGAGGAGTAAAAAAGAATCAAGAGGAATAAAAAAAGCTATGGAAATTTTGAGACAGCACTAAAAGAACAAATATTAGGGTTCAAGAGAGAGTAGGAAGACAAAAGGGGGAAAAAGTTTATTCAAAGAGGTAATAACAGAAAGCTTCCCAAACCTAGAGAAATACGTAGCTATCTAGGTACGGGAGGGTCAAAGGTCACTGGTCAACTTCAGCTCAGCTAAGTCTACTCCCCCAAAGTTAAGGACAGAGAGAGGATTCTCCGGGCTGCAAGAGGGCAGTAACAAATCACGTAAGGTGTCCTACCTCTCTTGACTGAGACTACTTGGCAGAAAGTTTACAGACTGAGCGAGAGTGGTCCAAGACTTTCACAGTACTGTAGGGAAACAATTGCCAACCAAGAATACTGAGCTGAACAAAGCTGTCCTTTAGAAATGAAGGATAAACAAAGACAGTCCCAAACAAATGTCTCCTAAGAAATGCTGGAGTGTTCTCTACTTACTAGCAAGTAAGAAGGAAGTATCAGAAGGCAGCAAACTCATGGGCCAAACTAGCTACACAGACATAGCCAGACTGTTCCAGTGCTGTAAACATGTTGCATAAATTAGTCCTATCTTTAGAATGAAGGCTAAAAGCCCAAACAATTAAAGTAATAATCACATTAGCATGTTAAGAGACAGGCAAGATCAGAAGATATAAAATGTGGCATCAAAAGTGTAAAACATAGAGAAGAGTGTAAACATAGAAATTTTATTAGTATTTTTATCTTTTTTTTTCACTGTACTAATAATCAATGTTAAGTTGCTATCATTTCAAAATAGTTTTTTATGAGAGATAAGCTTTCTGCAAGCTTCATGGTAATCACGCAACACAAAGCTATAACAGACTTACCAAAAATAATAAGCAAGGAATCAAAACACATTACTAGAGAAAGTCACTTAACCACACAGGAGGATTGCAAGAAAGGGATAAAAAAAGAAAGAAACTACAATGAAATCAAAAAACAAGCAAAATGGCAGAAGTAAGCCTCTACCTGTCAATAATTACCTAAATGGACAAAAAACAAGATCCAACCATATGCTACAAAACCCTATGACAAGAAAGTCACTTCCACTCTCAAGATACATTTAGACTAAAAGTTAAAAGGTGAAATTGGATATTACATGCAAATAGAACCCCAAAGAAAGCAGGATTAGCTATGCTTAAAACATATAAAATAAGCATTAAAGCAAAAGCATTAAAGAGAGGCATGGAGGGTCTTCATATAATGAAAAAAGGTTCAGGGGCCATCAAAGAAGGAGGTACCTTTCTCTGAAGGGAGGAGAGAACTTCCTCTTTGACTATGACCCTGTCTGAATAAGATCAGAGTCGGCGAGCTCAAAAGGCTTCCATAGCCTTGGCAACTCATGACTAGAGCCTAGGGAGATTACTGACGCCATAAACAAGAGTGTCAAATTGTTAAGTCAACAACAGGAGTCACTGTGTACTTACTCCTCATGTGGGATCTCTGTCCTTAATGTGCTGTCCAATGTGAAGTAATGTTACAACTAGTACTGAAATAGTATTTTATACTTTATGTTTCTATGTGGGTGCAAACTGATGAAATATTTATTTAATATATACTGAATCAATCTTCTGTATATAAAGATAATTGAAAATGAATCTTGATATGAATGGAATGGGAGAGGGAGCGGGAGATGGGAGGGGTGCGAGTGGGAGGGAAGTTATGGGGGGAAGCCATTGTAATCCATAAACTGTATTTTGGAAATTTATATTTACTAAATAAAAGTTAAAAAAGTAAAAAGGTTCAATTTAATAAGAGGAAATATCAATTTTAAAAATATATGCACACTCATTATTACAGCACCAAATACATAAAGCAAACATTGCTAAAACTGAACGGAAGACAGATTCCATGGCAGTAACGATAGGACGCTTAACATTCTATTTTCAGCAAAGAAATAGCAAAGTTAAACTGCTCCCTAGACCAACCCGACCTTACAGACATCTACAGAACATTCCATCCAACTGTTGCAGAATAAACATTCTTACTAGCACATGTCAGATTCCCCAGGGTATATTATATTGTACATCACAAAACAAGTCTTCACAGATTAAAACAGAGATCATATCAAGTATCTTTTCTGATCACAATACAATAAAATCATAAATAAATAACAAGAAAAACTTTGAGAACCTCATAAATGCTTGGAAATTAAACAATTTAATCATAAACAATCAGAAAATTTTAAAATTCCTTCAAACAGATGTAAATGGAAACACAACATACCAAAGTCTTTGGGATACAGCAAGATCAATAGTAAGGGAAGTTTATAGCAATCAGTGCCTACATCAAAGAGCAGAAAGTTCTCAAATCAACAGCCTAAACTTGTACCTCCAAAAACCAGGATAACAACAACAAATCAAATGATAAATTAGTAGAAGAAAATAAATAATAAAATCTGAGAAGAAATAAATAAAAGTTAAAAAAAAAAGAAAAAAAAAGAAATAAATGGAATCAAGTCTAAAAACCAATTCAAAAATCAACCAGATGAAGAGCTGGTTCTTCGACAGGATAGACAAATTGACAAATCCTTAGCTAGAATGCAAAAAGAGAGAAGACTCAAATAAATAAAATTGAAAATGAAAAAGGAGACAATATAGCTTGACACCACAGCAATACAAAAGATTGTTAGGAAAAGTATACAAAACATTTGATAATCTAGTTCAAATTCCTGGACATATACAACTTACAATGATTGAATCATGAAGAAATAGAAAAAAAAAAAAACAGATCAATAACAAGAATGAAATTGAGTCAATAATTAAAAGTTCCCTATTAAAGAAAACCGAGGACCAGGAGGATTCACTGTTGAATTCTTCCAAGAATTTACACCAATACTTCTTAATTTATTCCAAAAACAGAACAAAAAGAAATTCTTCCAAATTCTATGAGATATTACCCTGATACCAAAACCAGACAAAGACATAATAAAAAAAGAAAGCTACAGACCAATATCCTTGAAAATGTATATGCAAAAATTCTCAAAAAAATACTAGCAAATGTAATTCAACAACACATTCAAAAAATTATTAACCCTGATAAGGTGGGAGGCAAGCATGGCTCAACATATGCAAATCAATGAATTTGGCACAGCCCATCAATAGAATGAAAAACAAAAAGCTTATAGCCATCTTAATAGACAAAGAAAACCCATTTCATGAAACTCTGAACAAATGAGATTTAGCAAGAACACACTTCAGCCTAACAGAATTCATAAATAACAAGGCAACAGCTAACATACTTAATGGGAGAAGCAGAAGGCTTTCTCTCTAGGATCTGGAATGAGACAAGGATGCCTACTTTCATCACTTTTATTCAACACAGTGCTAGAAGTTCTATCCGGAGTGACTAGAGAAGGGGAAGAAATATATGGCACCCAAGTTGTCACTGCTTGCAGATATATAAATAGAAAATCTTCGTTATATACCAATAGGAAATAATTTTAAAAAGTAATCAGAAAAGCAATCCCATTTCCAATAGCTACAAAAAGAAATTAAACTATGTAGGAATAAATTGAACCAAAGAGGTGAATGATGTCTACAATGACAACTATACATAACTCATTACATAAACTGAAGAGGATACAAAGAAATAGAAAGCTATCTCTTATTCACAGATTACAGAATCAAGTTTTTAAGGAAAACTATCAAAATTTTACTTCGTTCTTTTAAAAAGATTTTTTTTTTTTACTTATTTGAAAGGAAGAACTATCAGAGACCCAAGGAGAGACAGAGATCTTCCAAATGATGCAACAGCCATGGCTGGGACAGGCTGACAGGAGCCAGGAACTCCATCCAGGTCTTCCACATGTGTGGCAAGAGATAAAGTACTTGACCCATCCTCTGCTGCTTTCCCAGGCACATGAGTAGGAAGCTGGATCAGAAGTAGAGCAGCCAGGACTCAAATTGGCACTCTGATATGGGATGCCAGCATTTCAAGCAGCAGCTTAGCCTGCCGTGCCATAATGCTGTACTCCAGAATCAGTATTTTTTTAAAGGTCCATACTCCCCAAAGTGATATATAGAGTCAATGTAATCCCTATAGAAATAACAGTGACAGTTTTCACAGAAGGAGAGAAAGCACTGCTAAAGGTTGTATGGAATCACAAAGATCCCTAAATAGCCAAAGCATTTGCGATAACTAAGAATAAACCAGAAGATGTTACAATGCCTAAATTTAAAATATGTTTAGTACAAATTAAAGCTAAGTGTTATTGGCATTAAAACAGACACTCAGGCCAATGGAATAAAATAGAGAGCCTAGGAGTAAGCCCAGCCACTACAGACAACTGATCTTTGACGGAAGTGCTAAGAACACATATTGGAGAAAGGGCTATTTTCAATAAATGGTGTAGGGACACTAGGAAATCCACATGCAGAAGAATTAAGATAGACCTCTACCTCACATCCCAAACAAAAATCAATTCAAGTGGATTAAAGCTATAAATGTAGGTCCTGAAACAATGAAAATACCAGAAGTCCAATGGAAGGCAAATGCTTCAGGACACTGGAACGGGCAAAATTTTTGATTCAGGTCCCAAAGCACAGGAGACAGAAGCAAAAATGGACAAACAATATTTCATCAAATTAAAAAGCTTCTGTATAGCAAAGGAAATGGTCAACAGAGCGAATGGAGAGAGCCTACAGAATGGAAGAATAGTTGCAAGCTATATATCTGACAAGGGTTAGTAACTAGAATATCCAAGGAATTCAAACAACTCAATAGCAAATAGACAAAGAATCCAGTTAATAAATGGACAATAGATCTAAACAGACATTTTTCAAGGGGAGTCATACACACATGGCAAACAGGAACTTGAAAAAGATACTCAGCATCACTAATCATCAGGGTAATGAAAATCAAAGCCAGAATTAGATCACCACCTCACTCCAACTAAACTGGCTATTATCAAAAAGAAATGATAACAGGTGCTGGGGAGAATGTAGAGAAAAGGAAACTCTTTTATATTGTGGATGGGAATGTAAATTAGAAAAGTCATTATGGAAAATAGTAGGGAGGTTCCCCCCAAAATTAAAAAGAATTAGCATACATATGATCCAGTAACTGCCTGCTGGTTATATATGTGAGGGACATGAGATGCACCTGTTGAAGAGACATCTGCAGCCATATTCACAAAGGTCAAGAAACAGAAACAGCCCTACGTGTCCATCCACTGATGAGTGGATAAAGAAAATGTGGCAGATACACACAACGGGATACTTCTTTGCTGTTAAGAGGGACAAAAGCCTGTCATTTGAGACAACATGGATGGAACCAGAGGTTCTTATGCTAAGTGAAATAAGCCGGGCGTAGAAAGCAAGTACTCTATGATTTCACTCGTGATTCAAACCTGAAAAAGTTGATCTTATACAGGTTGATAATATAACGGTGGTTACCAGAGGCTTGGGAGGCTGGGAGAGGGGGTGGGGAGAAGGGTTGGGGAAAGGCTGATTAATGGACCCTGAGTTGTAGTTCTGGAGAAGGAAATTCTGGTATTCTATTGCACGCAGGGTGCTTGTGGATAATAATAATGTATTGTATTCTTTAAATTGCTAGAAGAAAGGACTTCGAATGTTTCACCATAAAGAAATGATAAATGTTTGAGTAAATAGATATTTTTATCCTGATGTGAACATTACACAATGTGTGTGTGTGTATATATATATATATAGCATAATAACACATTGTACTCATAAATATGTGCATTTTTCATGTATTAGTTAAAAAGTTCTCTAAGCTATATTTATATTGCACTTTCAAATATTTGACATTTTAGAAGGTCTAACAGTGTTCTTCACAAGGCCTAAGTGCAACTTTATATTATATTATAAATTCTCCTTGAGCAGGCAAGCCTATTAATTTGATTCCCATTCACAAAGCTGATAATTGTCAAATGTGGACCTTCTGAGATTCTAACCCATACATCTAACCTCCTACCTGATATCTGGTTCCAAGACCATCAAGATCAATACCATCCAAAGTGAATCCATCAATTTCCCGCAATCCTGCTCCTCTCTTATGCTTCCTGTTTCAACGAATGGCATCCCTGCCCAGACAGCTGCCAAAACATTATCCTTGTATATCTGTCACTCCTTCATCTTCTCCGTCTCCAACCTTCTCCATATCTCTATTAAAAATCTCAGAAACATCTAACATTTCCCTAACCCCTCTCCTCCACTCCTGACAATGAGATTTTCCTTTAGTGTACTGTCTTCAGCCTCCTATTTGGTCTCTCAGCATGCATTCTTTCTCCCTTCCACTCCATTCTCCATCTTCAAAGGGATATTTCAAAACATCCAAAGTGCTTGGATCTTATTTAAAGTACTTCGGTGACTCATTATCACTTCTGGGATAAAACTGAAACTCCCCAGCAGCTTTCAAGGTCTTCAAGGTATTTTCGCTTGCCGTCAACTCAACTGGAACTGTTTTGGACGGCTACTTGGAACCTTGTCTGGTACTTTATGAGCTTTATGTGCTCATCTTCTAGCCTTAGTTTGAAGTACTATCTCAGAATACCATAGACTGAGTGGCTTCACCTACCAATATTTATGAGTATTTCTCTTTGCTCTGGTGTCTGGGAAGTCTAAGACCAAGGTTCTGGGAGAGTCCATGTCTAACTGTTCACTTCCCGGTTCACAGATAGCTATCTTCCTGATGTGTTCTCAGAAGGTAGTGGAGAAGGGGCTGGAGAGCTCTCTGGGGTGTGTTTGATAAGGGTCCTAATCCCACTGATGAAGTCTCCTGACTTAATTTCCTCTCAAGGACTCTACTTCCCAATGCTATCATATTGGGGTTAGCATTTCAACAGGTGAATTTTAGGAGGGGACAAACATTTGCCCATAACTTAGTCTTTATGCATATGATTTTCAGTTCTTGAAACACTATTTACCCTACCTACCCTACTCAGCCAGCTTTATATTATCCTTTAGTCTTTGCTTGGATTCCTTATTATTATTATTATTATTATTATTATTCTGGATTGCTTCCCCACAGCCCTCCCCCCACCCCAAGTCTGGACCCATTCTGTATGTTGCACTTCCTCAGCAAATCCTAAAAATTAGGCTGCTTTGTATCTGCCTGTTAATATGTGTAACTGCCTCCACTACCCTGATACCCTCACAAAGGGAACTCTTCCATATCTTTGCAATTAGAGTCCTTGGGTTCAGCCCAGTAACTGACATAGCAGGTCGTTAAAAATATTTGTAACATGAATGAACAGAGGACTGTTTCTGTACCGATGATTTTCCATCCTTAAAAGGTAGGGCAAGATCAGTAAGCGTATTACCTAGCCCATTAGTAGTGATTTGGGTAAAATAGCTATCACTGTACAATTTGGCTTACTGAGCTCCAGGGGTCAGAAGGGAGAAGGAAGAAAGGAAACTGAGTTCAAACCTTAACTGTAGCTCCTGGGAAGAAGAGCCAGTTGCCCGTGTCCACTGGGTCGAGATTGTCTTCTAAAATGACTTTTCTGTGTGCTGAGTTGATGACCAGGATGTTGTCCAAGGCCCAACAGGCTTCATACACTTCACCCACGTGCAGATTCTCCTGCTTCCACTGAAACTGCACGTTTTCCCCTTTGGCTTCTTCAGGAAGGTAGAGGATATGGATGATGGTGCTGACATTGGAAGGGGCTCTGGAACACACAGTGAGAAGGGGAGTTCAACTATACCGCTTGTTTCCTACAGATGAACTTTCTTAAGACTGTACTTCCATTTTCTCAAAAATGGCAGTCACTACAATCATAGAGCCTTTAAATCTTTTAATATCTTCTGAGTATTAAGATTTTCCGATTGAGTGATGACAGTTTAAATATTAAATGCCTCTAAGAAGTTTACATTTAACACAGACAAGCATTAAGTATATTCACGTAAGCCAGTAATGAAGTCACCCGAGAGAAAATGGCACATACTTCCACGGATTAAACAAAAAACCAAAGTGTATCCAGCATTTCATGCTGCGCATGGCAGACCTTCAATTTAAAGCAGTTTGTGTAAACTGATTATAAGAAAAAAGGGAGGGGCTGGCGCTGTGGCATAGTGGGTAAAGCTGCCACCTGCAGTGCTGGCATCTCATACGGATGCCAGTTCGAGTCCTGGCTGCTGCACTTCCAGTCCAGCTCCCTGCTAATACACATGGGAAAGCAGTAGAAGATGGTCCAAGTCCTTGTGTCCCAGACCCACATGGGGGACCCAGAAGAAGCTCCTGGATCTTGGCTCTGGATCAGCCCAGTTTTATCTGTTGTGGCCATTTGAGGCATGAACTAGCAGATAGAAGTTTCTGACTCTTTTTCTCTCTCTCTGCCTTGCTGTAATCCTGTCTTTCCAATAAATAAATAAATCTTTAAAAAGAGTGATAAAAACTATACAATTATGATGTTTTATATGAATTCTTACTCTGAAATTATGTACCTATTAGTAGTTAATGTATACAATATGTTTAATAATTAGTCTTTATGTAATAATTATTTCTAGCAATCACATGTACTTTCAAATGTCTAGTCTATATGAAATGTGAGATTTTTCAATAGAATTTAATTCTTTCATTTGTAATTCTTTATCATGTCATGGATATCAATCTTTCAAAACATGATACCATTTAACATGATTTTTATATTACATCTGTTAGATTCTAGGTCCTTCTGCTATACAATTAAATATTTTTATTAAACATTTTATTTTACCAAAGTAGAAATCTGCTGTAGTAAAAATGACTGCTTTAGCCAAGATTAAAAGTGGTCCTAAAATGCAAACCAGTGGTACCCTGGGCTCGCTATAAATCAGTTTTGAAAGGACTAGAGAAAAGTCATTATTTTGCAGTCACCAATAAGGCACATATATATCTGTGGAATTGTCAGTGTAGGTTATAGATGGTGTACCTTACCTTTGGGAGTAATCAATCCCCTATTCTTTCAAAATATTTCATGATGACTATGATTTTGGCTTCAAAAGGAATCGGCACTGACAAAGAGAATCAATCTATTTTGGTTTTGGGAGGTGACTGGAAATTCTTGCACGCTGAGCACCAGTGGTAAGGGAAATTTGCACAAATGAGCAAGATGCTTTGGTACAAGGCCTAAAACTGAAAGCCCCATCTAGCGCAAAAATAGACTCAGCTGAACACAAGCTTTATATGTTTTAATTAAATCTGGAGTTTCATTGTTTGTCACATCAAAAGCACTCAGATGTTTTCCAGCAAGAAATATGTACGACAATTTTCTTAAACTATGATACATAACATGCTAGAAGGAGTATTTATACTGCTTTTCTTAAAGCCATTTATATAAATAAGTATTTCATAGGCATGTCTTTGCATAACTATTAGTAATTAGAAAGAATAGCAAAATGTTCTGCTATAAAATTGACACAGCATGTCAGAGCTCAGCTTGAAGTTGATAAATTATATTTAATCCCACAGCAGAGGGAGACAATTTATTAAAATCTGTGAGTTAGAATCGCTCTTTTCACTTTTTGGTTATAATAGAGCCTGGACTTGTGAAGTTTTTATTTTAAAACTTTCAAGAAATACTACTAGAAACTTTGGATAGAGTGGTTTATTATTAAGGACTAAGAACCTAATATTTATTCTATTCCTCTAAATAAATCACAGTTCTTTTAATATGGAAATATAGTAAGGAAAATAGCTTGTTGAGAAAAGGAAGCTGTCATAAAACTGATGAAAAATATTCTACTTAAGTTATGCTAATTTAAGAACTAACCCAATCATAATAATTACTTTACGAAAGCTCAAGGTATTTTTCCTTAACTATTTTAAACCTAAAATGAAGCATCCATTTTGAATTTTATTTTAAATTTTAAACAATGCAGAAATGAAAAATATTATTTGAGTTTTGCTAATTAAACCAAACATCCTCAATGTAAATGAGTTTTTCCTCAAGCATCCTACTTCATTTTCATACTGAGGGATTTTTTTTAATAAAAGGAAAAATGTAATATATGATTATACAAGTCACATACAATTTTGAAAATAGAATTTGAAAATTAGTCTTAGGGGAATTAGAAGAGAAATGACAGAACTGGAGATTAGATGGGGGGGGGGGGGGAAACCAGTGGCTCTTAACTCAAAACTTCACAAACTGGAAAGTGGTCATCAGATGTACACCCGGGCCAGAGCCCCAGCCAGAGAGATGGGTGGTGTCTATCAGGTCTGATAGATCATAACACATCCTAATAGGATAGATCATAATTCAAGTAATTCAACATAATTAACAACCAGAGTACTTTTCACCAGGAAGAAAAAGGAAACGGTAGAGTGAAGGCAGGTAGGGAGCAGCAATCCAACTTTGCTAGAGTTTATGAAAATGCTGTAAATGACCACAAACCTGATTTTCTCAAGCTGCATCCAGTCCGCAGTGTTATTCTTGGCATATGAGACGATGATGCTGGGGTCTGAATAACTAAAGCGACATGAACCTGACCCTGTGAATAGCAAGCACAATAAATCTCAATGTTAACAAACAGTACAATTATATATTGTCCTTGCTGATCCATACTTGCCCTGTTCTTCCAACTAGGCTGTAATTTCTACAAATACTACTTAATAAGTAATCTCAGAAATCAGAAAAAAAAAAAAACAAAAAAACATAAGTTGGAGATTCCTTTAGTGACTTATGAACTATTACATTGTAAAATAAACACTGAGTTCTACATCAAGAAATATCAAAACATCATAGAATGACTGATAATGCCATAATGGTTCTTGCAGGGTAATATCAATTAACAGTGATTTTGTTAAATGATACAAAAATCATGAAGCTGAGGAATAAAAACATCATTCTCTTTCTATATATGCCTTAACTAAATGATGAGACAGTAAGTGAGGAATTAAAGCACGCTAAAGACAATTCAGGTCCTGGGTGACTGACAGTTGTTGTAAATGTGATCGATGTTACTCTACGAGTCCGTTATTAGAGATTTAACATAGAGACGACACAGTTCATGGTGAATATTTGGGGATTATTTCTCATTATTGTTTTCAGTATTGGAAATATAAACTCCACAGACAGCTTAAAAATGGGGAAGCCTTTGCTTCTACAGATGTAATGCATTCATAAAAGTAAAGCACAGTATGATTTGTAGATTTAAGGATCTCAGAACACCCCAAACAGCCATGAAACCCTGGCCAGATTTATCGTAACTGACATAGCAGAATTCTTTATACTCCATTAAGGCCAATGAACCCAAGGAAAAAGCAATAGAGCCATTTATGTTTAACTTTGACCCATCTGCCAGAGGAGCCTTGGTTTCAGCAAATGGCATCTGTTGATGGTTTCACGTTTGTGGTGCTCAAGCTTTAATCAGACTCATTTATTTTATTTCAGTGGTGTTTAGGACAAACCATTCGGGTCACCACTCGCCCAAGCTGGCGGTGTGCTAAGAGGCCAAACAGCAGTTTTCCTAGATTTATTCTCACAACTGAAATATAGGTGAAAAAGCAAGCAAAAAAAAAAAAAAAAAAAAAGTGGGGTGGGTCACTCAAAGGAAAACTGCCCAGCCACCTTGCTCTTAAATGGAAACCCACCTTATGCCATTTTAATCATTGCTAAATTCTACCTTTCATAAGCAGCTGCTTAAAATAAATATCAAATTGTGCAGCTGAAAATGGAATCGGGCAGGATTTGTGGGACAAACTTCAACACAAACAAGAACGAGGTCTGGCAGAGACTTTGTTATTTCAAGGAAAAGTTCGAATGAGCCTGAAGAATATAAATGCTATTTATGTGCTTCTGCTATGTCTTATACACCCCAAGCACTTACAAGCAAATCTATAATGCAGATCTCTAGAAAGAGAAACAACAGAACAATGACAACCAAAAATGTTCCTTACAGAATGCAATTTCTTGCAAATTATTTTCAAACAGAAGAAAGGGAAGTTGATACATATCAAAATAAAAATGTGTCCAAATACAGCCATTGGTGATAAATGTAACTTTTTAAAAATTTTAAAAATTTTTTATTTTTGGACCGGCAGAGTGGACAGTAAGAGAGACAGAGAGAAAGGTCTTCCTTTGTTGTTGGTTCACCCTCCAGTGGCCGCCGCGGCCAGCGCACCGCGCTGATCCGAAGCCAGGAGCCAGGTGCTTCTCCTGGTCTCCCATGCTGGTGCAGGGCCCAAGCACTTGGGCCATCCTCCACTGCACTCCCTGGCCACAGCAGAGAGCTGGCCTGGAAGAGGAGCGACCCGGACAGAATCCGGTGCCCTGACCGGGATTAGAACCTGGGGTGCCGGTGCCGCAGGCAGAGGATTAGCCTATTGAGCCAAGGCGCTGGCCAAATGTAATATTTTTAAAAAAGATTTATTTATTTACTTGAAAGGCAGAGTGGCAGAGAAAGGGAGGGAGAAACAGAGAAAGAGAAGGAGAGAGAGAGAGATCTTTCACCTGCTGGTGTGTTCCTCAAATGGCTGCTACATATGACACTGGACCAGGCTGAAGCCAGGAGCCAAGAACCCCATCAGGGTCTCCCATGTGGGTGGCAGGAACCCAGCTACTAGGGCGAATTAGCAGGAAGCTGCATTTGAAATGGAGTAGCTGGGACTCAAACCCAGGTACTCTGCTATGAGATGCAGGCATTCCAAGCACTGGCTTAACCTGCTGCACCATAACACTTGCCCCAAATATGACTTCTTTTCTTTTCTTCTTCTTCTTTTTTTAAGATTTGTGCTTATTTATGTGAATAGCTGAGTGACAGAGGGGAAGAGACAGAGGTAGAGACCTTGCAACCCTTAGTTCACTGCCCAGATGGCCATAACAGCCAGGGCCGGGCCAGGCTAAAGCCAGGCGCCAGGAATTCTATCTGGATCTCCCATGCGGGTTGCAGGGGTACAAAAACTTGGGCCACCATCCACTGCCTTTCCTGGGGCATTAGCAAGGAGCTGGATCAGAAAGAAGCAAAGCAGCTGGGAACACATCAGTGTTGCAGGTGGCAGCTTATCTCTCTGCACCACAATGGTGACCCCTATTGACTTTCTTATGCTACATCTCAGTGTTTTAAGATTCAATTTATTACACACTTATTTAAAAGGGGGAGGGCATCTAGCAGATGACTCATTTCCCCCAGCCTTTTAGCCTTTACATTTTTAATATTTAAAACATTGGGTTTTTGTTTTTCTTTTAAAAGATTTTACTTAGTTATCTGAGAGAGTTACAGATAGTGGGTAGAGGCAGAGAGGAAGGTGTTCTATCTACTGGTTCACTCTCCAAATGGCCACAATGGTTGGAGCAGTGCTGATCCGAAACCAGGAGCCAGGAGCTTCTTTCGGGTTTCCCAAGTGGGTGCAGGAGCCCAAGCACTTGGGTCATCTTCTACTGCTTTCCCAGGCCATAGCAGAGAGCTGGATCAGAGGAGGAGCAGCCAGGAATAAAACCGATGCTCAAATGGGATGCTGGTGCCATAGGTGGAGGCTTAGCCTACTATAGCACAGTGCCTGCCCCCAGAACATTGTATTTTTTGGAGGCCATCTCCTTGTTAGCTCTTGTGACTCTGCACCAGAGACCAGCTGGTGTCCTGTCTCTAGCCTCCTCAGTACAACACTGTTGGCCGGTGCTCACAACACCCCCCTGCTTGGTTGCCCTTCCACAGTTCCTCATTGCCCTCAGAACAAAGCTGCACCTCTTCTTGCAGTGGGTAGAGACGCATAGCACCTAGGGATCCTGAGTGCACCCTGAGCAAATGAACTGGCCTGAGGTCATCTTAAAGAGTTCCTACATAAAAACAAAGGCTAGGAAGACAAAGGGACTCCAAGAGAGGGAGGGACGCTGGAAGACAGGAGTCTGGGGTATGAGTGGCCCGCTAGAGAGCAGGAGAGGCACTGTGTACTCGGCGGGAAGGCGCACACCCCAGAAGAATCACTGCCAGCACACTACCTTCCTTTGGCACCAGTCCATCCCACAGATAACTCCCCACAGCCACGCAGACTGTAGCCGTACAACCTTTCCAAATTGCCATCCCACTGCCCCAGAGACATCAGCAGGCAGAACCAGGGTGCCCCTTGCCCAGATAGAAAATAGTTGTGTGACTTTGCTTGGGGGAGAGAACAGGAAAGGGTCACTCACTGTTCACTCCTCTTTGGGAGTGCAGGTGCCTAACACCCGTCCCAACCTGCTGTGCCCAGACACTGGGGAAAGGAGCTGTCACATTCCCCAACGGAGGCACCTCCTCTGCAGTGAGGAGACAGCTGCAGGCAGGCATCACTTGCAATGGCTACTTCTTGATTTCCTTTCTTGAATAAAAGATATTTAGAGGCCAAAGAGAAATTTAAAACCAGAAAGGAAAGACAAATTGTCTCGACATATTGTCACATGCAAAGTATCCTCTTATTTGCAGATGTGTTTTTCTCTTCTTCAGATCACTTCCAATGCAATCCTTTACTCTACAGCAACAAGTCTGCCAGACCCATTCAAAGAGGGAAGACAACAGAGAACCATGGTCATCAAAGTTTGCCCTGGGAGGCACTGATGGACTTAATCTGATCTACAACTTCAAGCACTTTCCTTGGCTCCTACAGGCAAGCAAGAAAAATCCAAATACTTTCATTTTTACCCTCAACAGGGGTATAAAGTGACAAGAGGTTCTCAAAGTTTGGTATTAATAAATAAACTTTTTAAAAAAACCTAGTGAACTTCTAGAATCTTCTGAGGACTCCACACAGTCTAGGATTTCTGGTTCCCATGCAGTACTGCTACCAGCTTACGGTTTGGGGGAGGGCAGAGTATTTTGTGTAAAAGACGTAAGCTTTCATTGGGTTGTTTCTGATTAGGTTTGGTTGTCAATTCTTGATTTTAAACTGAGAAATAAATGGGTAAATAATAAAAGTAGACCTACAGTCATTTACAGCAGCCATCATTTAGCTATCGTTGGTTCCTTTGTCAACCCTGTAGAGTTCAATGATAGATGATTCCATCCACAGTATTTCTGGCCTGTTATTGTCTTACAGTTTGTCCTATGGTTTGGCACACATATGCACTGTGATATAAATACAGGCCACTTCTACTCCTGCGCAGATATCTATATAATGCCCTGAAGCTATCTTATCACAACAACATTTCATTCTTCCTGATGTCCTGAGTTCATACCACTGAATTGGCACCTATTTGAATAATTCGCTCAGTGTTATCAAGTTTAATAAAAGAAAACTGGGTTATTTCTTTTATAATTTCTCAGCATTTTAATATAAAATCATACGTCTAAGTTCATTCCTACTAGGTTAACCATGCAATGCAGACGGTAATGCCTTCATTTTAATGTTGCAAATCTATGTGAACCACACTCTGTATCTGTCCATATGACCTAATTCTGCTCCCAACTGTTACAGAGGATGATGTATTTCTGTTCATCAGAACCTCTTCAAATGGTCTAGGTCCCACTTCCTCTCGGGCCTTACAATCTTTCTTCTCTCTCCCAAACATCAATTTCTCCCCAAAGACTTCCTGGATAATTCTCACTATCATATGACTGAACACGGTGTAAACCTACTAAGCACCTTCTATCTTTGAACAACCATAATAACAAACCCTCTTGATGCCACACCCCTACCTTCTGTTTCTTCCCATCCTATTTTTGCTCCTTTGTACAGCAAAAACTTCTTGTAAGGTTGTGCAGTGACTGGCTCTGGCTCCTCATTTCCTGTTCCCCCTTCTCCACTCCATCCAGGCTTCAGTCCTCGAGCACTCCACTGAAACTGCTCTCATTAGTCCTCCAGTTGGTGGGGAGTCCATGCTGCCAATGGCATTGCAAATTCAGGCTACTTGACCTCTGGGCAGGATTTGTTAGTCAATCCAAGGCTTCCTGGGTGGGGCTTCTCTTGGCCCCCACTACCTTCTCGATTTGTCTCCTATTTTTCTGGCCTCTTTTGTTTGTTCTTCTCTATTGTCTTTTTCCTCTTAACCTCAAACTGTTTTTGTTTAATGTTAATATTTTTATTTTATTTTATTCTTAAGATATATTGTACGTGAAAGCAGAGAGAGAGAGAGAGTGTGTGAGAGAGAGAGAGAGAGAGAGAGAGAGATTGAGAACAAAATCTCCTATCTGCTGGTTCACTACCCAAATGGGCTACATCAACCTGAACTGGACCAGACCAAAGCCAGGAGCCGGGAACTCCATCCTGGTCTTCCATATGGGTGGCAGAGGCCCAAGCACTTGGACCATCATTTGTTGCTTTCACAGGCACACTCGCAGGGAGCTGAATCAGAAGTAGAGCAGCCGGGACTCAAACTGGTGCTCTGATACAAGATGTGGAGTTCTAAACTTGGGCTTAACCAACTGCACTACAACACTGGCCCCTGATTTTATTTTTAATTTGCAAATAACAGGTGTATATATTTATGGAGTATATGATATACCTGCATCAATTGTGGGGTGATTCAATCAGATGACTTAGAATATCCATCACCTGACATGCCTTACCATTTCTTCATAGTGAGAACATTTAAACTCTACTCTTTTTAGCAATTTTGAAATATAAAACAGGGCAGTATTATCTGTAGTTACATGCTGTGCAACAGCTCAGCAGAACTCATGCCTACTGTCTAATGGAAGCTATGTACCCTCTTTGACTCACATCTCCCCTTTTCCTGTCCACCCCATCAACCCTCCCAGCCTTTAGCAGCCACTGCTCTACTCTCTGGACTCAAACTGCTTCATGCCTTTCTGGCGTCTTATTCACATTGCCCCCTGTGGAGATCTAACCTGCTTCCAAGGCTTTAATTAACGTTGATAACACCCAGGTTTATATTTGCCACGAGATTCACACTTACAGATTCAACTGCTACTTGCCATTGCAAATGGAAGTCTCCAACTTAGTAAATGAAAATTAGGAGTATTAGTTTTCTACACCATGGATATTCTGCTGTGGCTTTCGTTTCAAATAATGCCTCCCAAAGGCACATAAACAACAGAAGTCTAAAAACTGATGCTTTTTTTATCTTGGAAAATATCTTATAAAACCACAACTTAACAAATGTTTCTCTAAATTGCAATGTGATGGATTAATGAGAAAATCTTTGATAACATATCACATAGCCTTCAATAGATCTTGTTTAATTCTTCCTATAAGAGGGGAGCCTACATGATAATGAATTCAATGCTTGTTAATGCTACTATATTCTATATAATTTTTCCTTCTTTTTTTTTAAAAGATTTTATTTTTATTTATTTGAGAGGTAGATTTACAGAAAGTAAGAGGGAAAGACAGAGAGAAAGGTTTTCCATGCGCTGGTTCACTCCCCAACTGGCCGCAATGGCCAGAGCTGGGCCAATCTGAAGCCAGGAGCCAGGAACTTCTTCTGGGTCTCCCATGTGGGTGCAGGGGCCCAAGCACTCGGACCATCTTCTACTGCTTTCCCAGGGCACAGCAGAGAACTGGATTAGAAGAGGACCAGCTGGGACTAGAACCAGCACCCATGTGGGAAGTCAGCACCTAAGGCAGAGGATTAACCTATTGCGCCACAGTACCGGCCCCTCCTTCACTTTTTAGAGTGAAAATCCCTTGGCCATAAAATACCTTTCAGAGGGGCTGGTGTTGTGGTGGCAGTGGGTCAAGCCACCTGCATCCCATATGGGAGCTCTAGGTCAAGTCTAAACTTACCTCCAGTTCCAATCCAGCTTCCTGCTAATGCTTCTGGAAAACCGTGAAAGATGGCCCAAATACTTGGGCCCTTGCCACCTATGTGGGAGACCTAAATGGAGCTCCTGGCTCTTGGCTTCAGCCTGACCCATACCTGGCTATTGTGGCCATCTGGAAGTGAATCAGTGAATGGAAGATCTCTCTCTCTCTCTCTCTCTCTCTCTCTCTCTCTCTCTCTCTTTCTTTTTCTCTCTCTCCCTCTCCCCTTCCATCTCTCTCTGTCACCCTGCCTATCAGAGGTATGTATAGGGGTTAGTGGAGTTGACAGAGAAAATGGGCTGCTAGGGTTCTAATCTGGGCTTGACACTTAGCTGTGTAACCCTAGGCAAGTCACTTACTGTTCCTGTACTGAAGTGTTCACATGGGTAAACTGTGAACAATAATAGCAACCACTCAGGGAATTGTCCTGAAGATTAGGACCACAGTGATCTTAAGTCCTAGAACTGAGTGACAAGAACGAGCCATGAGTTAACTGGAACACATTTTGTCTGAAAGTATGATTATTATGTTAGCTGTTTTGGTTAAGGCAGCCTTCACAAGAAATATCAAAGCAGTTGCCATATCTTTCTGTAACCAACGGTAGGTAATCTGGGCTTGCAGCTTGTTTTGTTACCAGCGAAGGGTAATAAGCTTAGGAGCAGAAGTGCAGCACCAGTACCTTAGGCTGTTGCTATCAGAGAGTCCTCAGTGGCAGCCCCCTATGACCTCCCGAGAGGAGCACCAGCCTGCAAGCCGCTGGACAGAGGCTCCGAATCCCCCCACCTCCCTGGCCTGATCAAGAGGGGCTGCAGAACAGCCAGTGATGATGAGGATGGCCATGATGGGAGGGCTGCATCTCCAAAAGCCTCTCTGGCCAGAGCTGAGCTCACTATGCCCGGGAAACACTAATGTCACGCAACAAGGATTCACCGCGCTCCTCTTGAGTGTGAAGCAGCTCTTTTGGGGAGTGAACCAGAGGATAGTATCTATCTTTCTCTCTCTTTGCCTTTCAAATAAATATTATTTTTAAAAAGTCACAAAGACATGTATATATGATGTATAATATTCTGAATGTAAAAAAATTGGCTAAATGGCTTAAGATCTATATTGAATAAAACTATTGACTTGCCTCAATGATTAATATCTATTGGAAATCAGAACACTTGTTGCAGCAGTGTATCGAAATCTCCATGGTTCCTCATATGACTACTGAGATAGGCAAAAGTCTAAGCATCTCAAATAAAAGGTGATAAGATACACTAGAGTTTCAAAGGAAAAGTTGAGGCAACTTGCAAGGGGTTGTTAAAAAAATAGTGAGGAAGTGACAATAAGTTTCATATCAATGTCAACATATATGTATCAAGACAACCTATACAAATGCAATGTTCACTTCTAACATGCTCAGTGTAGACAGAAACACATTGACCAAGAAACTGTTGCAGATGTAGCTTCAGGACCTCACTGGTGTGTGTCCCTCCCAAGGCCCTGGGGGGAGCTCTAGAAGTGTGCCCACATGAGTGTATTTTATAACACGTGCAACTAGTTAAGGTCTTGTCTCCATTCTGGTGCCCCTTCAGCATGTGCCTCCTCATGTCACGTGGTACTGGCATGGCCCTGCTGCTTTGGGGATTCAGACAGCGAGTAGTTGAGTAGGAGGTACATCTATTTTGAGTGATATGCTTACATGGCCCACGTCTATTTCACAGTGTCCTCATTCTCAGCACAGCAAGTGCTCCCAGGAACTCTTGCCGCCCCTGTGCTGACGCACCCAGCATCGTGACTCAGACACTGATGACGCACTGCCTGATGAGTGATGTCAATTCATAGTGAAGGTTAGTCACTGCACAGAAAAAGCTACAGTGCCCCCAGATGTAAGCAAGATAAAGATTTTTCCAATTTCACAATAACCCCAACAATCTAAATGACATTATCAAGAAGGAGTTGCAAAGGTAAAATAACTCACATAAACAACCAACTCCCATCCACAAACGTAGAGAGAATTCTATTTTCTCTACAGGAAATGTGAAACACTTGCTGTCATAGGAAGAAGTGATTTCAGAGTATGCAACCAAAAAACACAAATCAAAAGTATTACAGGGCATTTGAGAGAGCTCACAGAGAGGTTTTATTTCTTGATTTTGTGACATTTGTGGTATTAGAAACTTCTAGAAGTCTGTGATTGTATTATGATTTATTTTCTGACTCTAAATAGATATTCTCTTGGGGCCAGTACTGTGGTGCAGTGGGTTAAGCTGCTGCCTGTGACACCAACACAGCGCTGGTTCATGCCCCAGCTGCTCTACTTCTGATCAAGCTCCCTAGTAACGCACCTTGGAAAGCAGTACAAGATGGCCTGAGTGCTTGGGTCCCTGAAACCCATGTGGAAGACCCAGATGGAGTTTCTGGCTCCTGGCTTTGATCTGGAGCATCCCTAGCTATTGAAATCATTTAGGGAATGAACCAGTAGATGGAAGACCTCTTTCTCTCTCTCTCTTCTCCTCCCCCCCTTCTCTCTTTAACTCTTTCAAGTTAATAAAGTAAACCTCAATAAATATTCTTAGTGTTACCTAATTTTGAACATGGAACTTTCTTTTTCCTTAGCAAGACCCTGGCCCTCTTCCAATGTGTAGACGCTTCAAATGTGGACCCACAAAACTCGGATCCCTCTTTTTTTTTTTTTTTTTTTTTTTTTTTTTTTTTTTTTTTTTTTGACAGGCAGAGTGGACAGTGAGAGAGAGAAACAGAGAGAAAGGTCTTCCTTTTTTTGCCGTTGGTTCACCCTCCAATGGCCGCCGCGGCTGGTGCACTGTGGCCGGCGCACCGCGCTGATCCGATGGCAGGTGCCAGGTACTTCTCGTCTCCCATGGGGTGCAGGGCCCAAGTACTCGGGCCATCCTCCACTGCACTCCCTGGCCACAGCAAAGAGCTGGCCTGGAAGAGGGACAACCGGGACAGAATCCAGCGCCCCAACCGGGACTAGAACCTGGTGTGCTGGCGCCGCAAGGCAGAGGATTAGCCTAGTGAGCCGCGGCGCCGGCTTCGGATCCCGATTAAGAGAGCGTTCTCTGCATGTCCATTCCTGCATTGCATGAACGCCTTAAATCACAGTTCCCAGGGCACAGGACTCCTAACTACAAAGTCTGTTTTCCACTTTGTTTAAATTGGCACAATCAAGCCATAAATGTATTTAAATGACGGGACAATGGCGAAGAAAGAATGAAGATATACATATTAGTTAGCTAGATTTAGTCATTCCATTTTTTTTTTTAAAGATTTCATTTATTTATTTGAGGGAGAGAGTTACAGAGAGTGAGAGAGAGAGATAGAGAGAAAGGTCTTCCTTCCACTGGGCCACTCCCCAAATGGCCACAACAGCCAGAGCCACGCCTATCCAAAGCCGGGAGCCAGAAGCTTCCTCCCAGTCTCCCAGGTGGGTGCAGGAGCCAAAGGACCTGGGCCATCCTCTACTGCTATCCCAGGCCACAGGAGAGAGCTGGCTTGGAAGAGGGGCAGCTGGGACTAGAACCGGTGCCCATACGGGATGCCAGTGCCATAGGCGGAGGATTAACCCACTATGCCATGGCGCGGGCCCAGATTTAGTCATTCCATAATGTATATACAAGGGTACTTCAGAACATCATATTATATAAATACATCCAATTTTCTTCATCAGTGAAAAATAGAAAATTTAAAAATTTGTTGAAGAGTAAAAAAAGTAATTTATGATCTTTGAAGTTCTTTTTTTTTCTCCATCACTTCAGGCAAATACGGCCCAATTAAAATGTTCTCATATGGAAATGAGTCATATTAAACAACCACAAGTAACTGTTTGCTTACATAAGACAAACACCAATTGATTTTTGGACCGTGTTGGAGATGAACCTGAATGAAACCCTAGGCTGATTTTCATGAACCCCAGGGACTCAACAACAGCTGGAGAGGACCTCAAACCTCTGGGAATTGCTCACTGGAATGCTTCCGCACCATGCTAGCTGGGAGTGTCCTACAGAGCTGTTAAGATTCCACCATCTCAAGACTGCTCATGAACAAGCAGCAATGATGAGCTAGACAAATGAAGCCCATAAGTATATTCAAAATCTGCTCATTGTGCAATAGCCCATTTTCCATGACATACATATATGGAAGCACAAAGTTTCCCCAATTCACAAATGAATGTCTTCCTTATTTCCCATCTCTCATAGGTCATTGACATATAAATAAGCAATGCAGAAACTAACTTGATTTGGAGTCAAATCAAAGCCAATGAAAAATAGAAATAGGAGTAACTTCTAACAAAAACGAAAGAGCTGTTCCCTTCCTCGTGGTAACAGCTATCCAGGTCTACAATCTCTTGAGAGTAGATGAATTCTAGAATTCAAAGTTTGTTTTGAATTCATTTACCAGTTTCAGGAAGGTAATACGGGGTGTGTATCGTATATTATGCAACATGCCCAGCAAAGTCTAGGGCAATACTCTGTAATCAAACACATTGATATTTCTGCAATGAAACGCATGAAGATTCACATGAGTTGTCGAAATACAGATTACAAGATGCCTAATCATTTCAAGTCAGCTCTTGCTGCCACACACATTTGGATCGTGTCCAGATTGGCCACCACACAGATCAAAAAACAAGATTTTTAAAACACGGGAATTACAGATGAGGGACTGTGGGCCTGGATCTCCAGTATCTATTTCTTTTTACTTTGATAGTAGAAGGATAAATCAATTGGTATTGAGTCTCTCAGGGCCTGGGTAGTTTATTTTATTGGGTTATGCCCTTCTCCACCAATCCCAGGACTTTTCAAAGTAAATCAGAGCAGAACACAATCGAAGCAGCTATTGTCCTCTTGAGAATTGGTGGTGGAGGTTGCTGGGAGCAGTGTCTTCCCCAGGGCTCTGCCTGGCAAACAAGCTGCCTTTTCAGTTGTCGCACAGAACCACGGGAGGAGGAGGGAACGGATCTCACAGAATTTATAGACAGCAAAAGGCAATGCCAGAAATCACGCCTCAACAGCCAAGCAGGTCCCATAAATACTGAAGGCTCAAGGAGGGTCTGGACAGAGGCCTGTGGAGGACTCTCGCGGCACAGGTGCCACCGCTGCCATCACTCAAGACTGAGCGGAGCCGCAAGCAGGGTCCTAGGAGCCGCCTGTATGCAACAGTGTTTGATATAGAGGCGCCGTAAGAATACGGAAGGGAGGCTCAGAAGCCCCTGTTCCGAAGGCAGCAAATGCTGGCGGGATCAACACATCCGTTCATCACTTCAGGACAGACAAATGGAAGGCAGGGCCATTAACTCGCAGTTGTAGTGAGCAGAAAGACAGAGGGAGATGAATGGGAAACTTCCGGGGGAAGGTTTTAAAAAGCAAGACACTGTCACTCCCAAAGGGACGTTACACGTTACTCCAGGCAAGGGCAAGCAAGCTAGAGATGTGCCTTCTTCTGCGTCAAAGTGTGAAAACTGTGGTGGGCAGCACCAAGACTTGGTGCAAGCAGCAATTCTGACAATTATCTCTCTTTGCTTTTAAGCTAAGAGCGATTTTGAGACCAGCACTATATTCACCAGGGAGACGACACTCTATCTTCCAAAGCAGCAAGGATCACAGGGAGAGCTCATTGGCTACTTGGCTCTTCTCCAAAATAATTCTACCCCAAACAAGGCGATTATGGTTCAACTGATCGATGCTGTGATATGTCTACAAATTTCTGTTCAAATATTTCTTTGGCAGCAACTGTGCGTATGTACTCTTTCAGCAACAATAGAGAACAATGATTACAGTCAGATTTTTTTGTTTGTTTCCTTCTTTATTGAATTTGCCAGAAAAAGCCTAACAGCTTTAAGGCCTTTCGCCAATGGCATCAAAATCGCCTACTGTAAATAGAGCAAAATCATGACAATCAGGCGAATCTAGAAACACTAACGTATGAGCAGTTCTTAGAAATGACTCCCAGTTTTAAGCATATAATGTTGTAACACCCAGGATAGATAATTTAATAGGTTTTTCAGTTTTTATGTCGGTTTTATTTTTCTCTCCTGCTACAAAACCAACACTTTATGCATATACTTTTGCATATTGTTTTATAATGATATATTTATACAAATTTTTTCATTAATTTGTAAATTTTATTAAAATCTAATTAAGTCTGTCCTCTATTACTGAGCTAGCTTTTTGCCTGGTTACTGTTCAGAGCAAATTGGTTTTTTTGTTTGTATTAAAAAAAATCTATTTTATTCATTTTCAAAGCAGAGAGATGGAGGGAGAGAGAGAAAGAGGGAGAGATAAATTTTCCATCTGCTGGTTTACTCCCCAAATGCCTGCAACAGCCAGGGTTGAGCCAGGACAAGACTAGGAGCTAGGAAATCAATCTAGTTCTCCCACATGGGTGGCAGGGACCCAAGAACTTGAGCTATCACCAGCTGCCTCTCAGGGTGCACATTGGCAGGAAGCTGGAGTGGGAAGCAGAGCTCCATTCAAACCCATGCCCTCCACTCTGGGAGGTGGGTGTTCTAAGCACAGCTGCTGCACCGAATATCCACCTTACAAATTGTTTTTCCTATTTTGTATTTTACTGTACATCAGTGATCCATAGAGCACCTTGGAGTGCAAGGGAAAAAACATTTGCCTGGACATATGAGAATTTGGACCCAAGTGGGCTATTTTACCAACTCCCAGCTCCTGCATAAAATAAATGCATGAGGGATGGCTACATAGGAAGTGCTGCTCTTGGCTGAGCCAACAACCTCCCCCAGCTCATGGCAGGCATGCTCTTAGCCTGTTCCCGACATGAGACAGTGCCTGCACATCCCACCATACAGGGTGGCTTTTGGAAGTCATGAGGTACCAACACAATGTGCCTGCACTGTGTCTGCACAGAGAGACGGCATCTCATGTCTGGCTCAAGTTCAGGGGCCTTAGCCAAAGGGGCAGCAGCGTGATTCATGGGTAAAAAGCCAGGTCAGGGAAAAAAAATGGTCACTGTGTCAGATAATGCTTTGTGGCAGCCCAGGCGGGAAGTGTCCTGAGGCTTCTTAGTCCCAAACGACAGGGCTGGGAGTTGTGACCAGAGGAGCCCACAGATATTACTTTAATTAAGAACAGTTCCACTCTGCAGGAGAGGAAATCAGAGAATCACTCTTGGATCTGTCAAGAACAAACGAATTCAATTTTAGTAAAATATGACACCAGTGTTGAGATAAATCATTTTTTAATAGAAACGGTCAATTTAAAGAAATGAACCTGCCCCTGATCTTCAGTCTGCTCAGACTGTCAATTAAGCAGTTACTTAAATATGAAAATCGAGGATTTATGTCTAAATCTGTTTTGTCCACCAAAAAAATAACCTGGCAGGAATTTAGTATAATGTTAAGCGAGGAAAAGACAAAAGCTGATCTTAAGGATTAAGAGGGGTCAAACAAAACAGAAGAAAAAAATCAATAAAAATCCTCAGTCTGTACTTACACTAAAAACATGCTTCCTTTAAATTGAAAGACCTCTTTCATAGCACGTCACAGAGGCCAAGTTCAACTTCAAAAATGAGGCTACTGGTACTGATTTGTATTTTGACTTCCTTTGCAAGCAGGCCACTGGATCTGCAAATCCTCCTTTCTGGAGCAAGGTGACAGTACGTGATTTATTGTACTCAATATTTTGTCTTTTTGTCAACTTCCTTTCCCTGGCTGAAATTCCCAAATCTCATTAGGGGACTTCTTCCAGTTTATGGCAGATGCGCGGTGACCACAGGATATAAGAGGAGCAGCTGTCCTCCTCGCCTTTTGGGCCTTTCTCCCTCCTAGTCCTATCTGTGGTCTCTCACTTCCAAAATATTCACATTGCCACTGCCACTCTTAGAAGGGGGAGAGGGATGGGCTCCCTCCCAGTTTGTGGAATGCGATGCCATCATTCAAAATTCCGGTGCCTGCCCTTTGCAAATTTCCTCCTAAGCTCACAGTGGAGAACCTTTGCTGTAGCCTGTGCTGGAGAAAACACAGGCAAGAGAAACCCACAGTGTGCCAGGCTGTGCCAGCCTCCCTGCCACACAGGGTTCCTTTCCCCAGGGCCCAAATAACCCATGCCCGAGTGCTCCGGGCTGGCCCATGTTCTAGGAGGACTAATCCTCTCCTCCCCAGCTCCTGCAATCTGCAGACTCAGCAAGGCATCCTTGTGGCTGTGTGCCTCTGACCCGGCCCAGCTTTGTTCTCCTTCTCCCTACAGGACGCCATCCCCTACCTTTCACTGGGACTCTGACCCTCTGCAGTGGTGCCACGCCTGCTCTTGCCAGTCTCCTCCCAAATGGTGAAGTCCTGTCTCTGGATCTCCCTCTCTCCTGGATTTTCCCAAGATCTGCCTCGGTCTCCTCCATGCATCCCTTAATTAGCACCTCAAGTGTACTACCTTACTTGGTTTCTTCCCAAATGTGTACTTTTTTGTGCTCCACCTTTTGATAATAAAGTTTTTTTTTTTAAAAAAAGTTTTATTTTTAATTGGCACATAATTGCACATAGTTAAGGGGTGCAATATGATGCTCTGATCCATGTATGCATCGTGTAACGACCCTGATGGTAAACTTCTTGAAGGGCAGGGCACTGTCTTAGGCTTTCCTTTTCCTATGTGTGTTGGGGAGCATTGCATTATACATAGCACACTTCCTTATTATATATAATACACTTCATTAAGCGAGGGTAGAGGCACAATGGGTTAAGCTGCCACCTGTGATGCCGGCATCCCATAGCAGGGTGCCAGTCTGAGTCCTGGCTACACAACTTCCGATCCAGATCCCTGCTAATGCACCTGGGAAAGCATAAGCCAGACCAAGCACCGGGGCCCCTGCCCCCCATGTGGGAGACCCAGATGGAGTTCCTGGCTCCTGGCTTCCACCTGGACCACCTGGCTATTAGGCCATTTGGGGAGTGAACGAATGGATAGAAGATCTCTCTCTCTGTCTCCCTTCTCTCACTCTCTTACTCTGCCTTTCAAACACATAAATAAATCTTAAAAACAATGATAAAAAAAGAGCTTCCCTGAAGATCTTCTCTTTGAGGGAGGAGTCCTTGATTGTTGAATAACAAAGCGAGAACTGCTGGCTCAGATTAAGTTCTAATATTGCCCATAGATTTCATTCTGCACACTCCCTAGCCTCAAAGCCAAGAACTGGTATAGTACTGAGCACCAGTGTGGAAAAGCACTTTATCCTGTTCCTAATCTATGATTTAATTCAATTCAGTTACATTTATTTAGTTCTAATTGAAAAATTATGAGCTACACAAAAAGGGATGCTTGAACATTCCTTAGCCCGCCAGTATCTAAGCTACAGGGTAAAAATGCATGTGCCGAAAAGGTCCGTGTAGAAATAAAAGCAGAGTGAAGTGGATGTCACAAAATAAATTCAGGGAAGCAGGGGGTTCCAAGGTATCTGGCTGGGCCAATGGATGAGTTCTCTTGGGGAGCACCATCCGTGAGCAGCTGCTTCTCACCCTGCCCTCACTGCTGTATTCCTATTCCTAGAACATCCTCCAGAGAGATTTCAAGCAAGCACTGGGGCAGTTTGAAGCCAGGAACCTGAAACTCAATCTGGGTCTCCCATGTGGGTGACAGGAACCCAAGTACATGAGCCATCACCTGCTGCCTCCTGCGCATTGGCAGGAAACTGGACGAGAAGTGGAGCTGGTACTCAAATCAGGCAGTCCCACGTGGAGTCTTGTCATTGCACCAAATGCCAACCTCCACACACACATATGATATTAATTTTGCCCTTGAAATTTTCTCAACTTCTGGTTTTGATTTATATTTGCTCTGAGCTCAGCCACCAGAGACTTTGTTTAGTCTCATACGGATTTCTATGTTTCAGAAGAGGTTTTCACTATTTCACAATAAACTCCCCCAAAGTCTTACTCCTTTACCAAGGAGAATAACTCTTGAAATAAAAATGAGAATCTGATCTGCAACAAATTTCAGTCAGCCCATGGAGACAACAAGTAGCAACTCACAGCAAGGTATGAGGGCTCAATTTTTCGTTCACTGAATTACTGGTTCTTAAAGAACGGAGAAAGTGCATTTCTCGACTGAACCAAGTTCTGAGTAATTAAGATGCTTATGAATTGGCAAAAAAAAAAAAAAAAAAAAAAAGAAATGACCTAAATGAAAGATCTCTGCGAGTGAGATCCCAGTGGAAAGAACAGGTCATCAAAGAAGGAGGTACCTTTCTCTGAAAGGAGGAGAGAACTTCCACTTGGACTATCACCTTGTCTAAATATGATCAGAGTCAGTGAACTCAAAAGGCCTCCAATGCCTTGGCAACTCATGACAAGAGCCTAGGGTGATTACTGACGCCATAAATAAGAGTGTCAATTTGTTAAGTCAACAACAGGAGTCACTGTGCACTTACTCCTCATGTAGGATCTCTGTCCTTAATATGCTGTGCATCATGATTTAATGCTATAACTAGTACTCAAACAGTATTTTTCACTTTGTGTTTCTGTGTGGGTGCAAACTGTTGAAAGCTTTACTTAATATATACTAAATTGATCTTATATAAAGATAATTGAAAATGAATCTTGGCCTGCGTCACGGCTCACTAGGTTAATTCTCCGCCTGCGGCGCTGGCACCCCAGGTTCTAGTCCCTGTTGGGGCACCGGTTCTGTCCCGGCTGCTCCTCTTCCAGTCCAGCTCTCTGCTGTGGCCCAGGAAGGCAGTGGAGGATGGCCCAAGTCCTTGGGCCCTACACCCGCATCGGAGACCAGGAGAAAGCACCTGGCTCCTGGCTTCGGATCAGTGCAGTGCACCGGCCGTAGCAGCCATTTGGAGGGTGAACCAATGGAAGGAAGACCTTTCTCTCTGTCTCTCTCTTTCTCACTAACTCTGCCTGTCAAAAAAAAATTAAAAAAAAAAAAAAGAATCTTGATGTGACTGGAAGGGGAGAGGGAACGGGAGAGGGGAGGGTTACGGGTGGGAGGGAGGGAAGTTATGGGGGGGGGAAGCCATTGTAATCCATAAGATGTACTTTGGAAATTTATATTCATTAAATAAAAGTTAAAAGAATTAAGTTCTTTTTATGAATTAAGTTCAAGGAAAAACTGTTTCTCCAATGCTAAATGAAATAAAATACTTCTTAAAAGTATTTATATCTTGCATCTGTGGAAGAAAAAATAATCTCTTTCCTTTTACAAAGCAACCTTCCGATTCAGCTACGAGGGCCTCTCACTTTGCTAATTTTCCAGTTTTTATTTTTCAAAGTACACTCATACAAAAGGAGCACCTCTCATTTATCCCATAGATTCCTGTGGGACAGACAGTAAAGAGAGAGAGCAACTCAGGGCCCCGGAACATTTTCCCACATGAATATGCAAATACAGAGCACTCAGGATTTAATGAGTTTCTTCTGTTTTAAGATGATAAAAAAGCAGCAAAAATAATACATACACACTCTTCATCTGAAAAACCACATATCTTAGGCCACCATAAGTAAAACCAAGGAAAAGGGCACTAACTATAAATTGTGAACACAGAATAGATTTTAGTTCTGTAATTACCAATGAATGTCTGGATGTATATTTCCGTCTGCTTCCCTAAAGGCACATTTTATTAGTGACTCCCACTTTCCCACTTTTGAGGTCCTCCAAACCTCCAAACCTCTACCTCCTCCAAACCTTCTGTCACCATGAAATGAAAAGCCTGCATCACACCTAGTTAGCACTTGGTTACTGTGTTCTGTTACAGGTGTCTCTATAATGGTGACTCATTCTGGCAAGAAATATTTTGAGCATCTATTCATTGTGAGCCCCTGGGCTTGAGGCTACCTGGATGGACAAGAAAGATTTGTGTTCTAGGCCAAACGATTAGCTCTTCGTGGTGTCTATTTTTAAATACTTTCTCTTGAATCCTCACTTGGCTAAGGAATCCCATTCATCTGCAGACAGACCTGGGTTGAACTGAACAAGTGCATCACTTGGCAAACTCTTGGAGAGTGCTCAATGCAGATTTACATCAAGGAAGTGACTCACCTATCTGTAACACAGCTAGCCCAGTAATCATTCTTCAGAATCGCTTTTATTATATTTCTTTATTGCTATAGAAAGTGGCCCTTTCATACACCTCTCTTAGCTAAGTTAAAAAAAAATGACAAATTTATTTCATTTTCAGGAAGCCAACCAAGTTAATCTCCCCTCCTCCACTACCCAACTTCACCTATGAAGACTCCTAGCCGAGGTAGATTAGCTGTCCGGATAGACAGTGTTGTTTGGCTTCGCTCCTGGCCACCTGGGCCAGTTTTGCTCGGGGAGAGCACTCACGCTCTCCTGCAGTGCTCTGCTTGCGTTCACTCTGCCCGCTCACCTCAGAAGTCTGTCTCAGTCTTTTCAACTGACTCGCATTGTTGGCCTTCAGAGATTCTTCTCGCTACCCCACCAGACCTAGGTGGGCCCCAGGCCCATGCTGACATGTACAGCTACCCATCTTTGTTCTTAACAACCTGGCATTGTCTGGAAGGCTCCTGTTCTGTATGTACCTGGTACCTCTTCCTACACTGTGAAGTGGTGTTGATAGGTTCTCTCTTCCTACAAAGCCAGCTCAGGACAGTGCTGGACACACAGTGGACACTCAGTGAAAGTCTGCTAAATGATGGAGGCCAAGCACTGCCAGCATTTCCCTTGGACCCGGGACCCTGGCTGGGAAAACATTCTGGAGGCATCTGTAAGATAATGGTCTGTGATGGGTCATCTGAAATGTTTCTTCCTATTCCACAGGAAATCTGAAGGAAATGGGTGAATGCCCCCTAAGACTACAGCCATAAATTTCACAAGCACAATCTCATGAATCAAGTGAGGACTGTAGCAAATCAATGACTCAGCCCCGGAATGGATACAAGATCTTTCATCAGAATGGAAAAATGAAAAGTTCTTTTAAGAATATTATAGGACACTTCTCAAGATGACTTAGCGGTTGATAACCTGATAAATTTCAACTTGCATAACTGTATTTTCAGGATGTTTGAACATTAAAAATCATTTAATTAAGACTGCCTATGTATTTATGTCTATAAATGGCTCATATATATCTGCAAGAATTGGGAGAGCCCTGCTGTTAAGCACTGGCATGACAAATTAATTCAAACAATTTTTACACACCTAGCTCTGAGGAAATTGGGACTTTTTTGGAAAGCATTTGCCAGATAATTGAAAGTGCTTACACGAGCATTATGAACATATCAACACATTTTTTTCAACTGTAATTATATTTGCCTAATTATGAATACATTTACCATTCAGGTCATGAGTAATAATAGAATCTACCAGAAAATTGCCGGAATAACATCTGAGTCCTTTTGCAATACAATGAACATTGAATTAAACTATTCCTAAATGAACTCCTAAGAAGGGACACTAAAATTGGCCATCTTTCACTGATTAGTAAAGATTTGGAGAGTTTCACAACACACACACACACACACACACACATGTGCTGAACTGTCAACAGACAGCTTTTCCAAACACACCCCATAATTTATGAACTGAATATAAATGAACAACTACTAAACTGTGGTTTCTATTTTGATATTTGCTTTTTGAGTTTAAGATGAATAAGCATGATGATGCCATTTCTAGGATTTACATGTGTGTCCCGGTCCGGCCCTCACCCCACACACGTAAACACGATGATTTCACTTCTTTAATACTCATACATATCGACATCAACAAATGACTACAAGATACAGAACACTATTTCCGGAAAGTGCTGCCCACCACACAGATGCAACACCACGTACCCTAGAATGAATGGTTTGCTACCCCATGGCTTCTCCAGCACCCAACCCTTCTTGGTTCCCAAGGAATTGTGCTTTTAAAATGCACAGTGTCAACACCCCAGGGAAGTTTCTCAGCAATAAATTATAATTTCTTTCACTAAGTATTTTGTTTCAGTCACAATGGCATGCTATAATTTCACTTTTGACTCTAAAACTATCATCCAAAAAGATTTTAAGGGGCTGGCGTTGGGGCACTGGTCATGATGCCCGACATCCTATATGAGAGTCTTGGCTGCTCTGCTTCCATTCCAGCTCCCTGTCAGTACTACTGTGAAAGCAGTGGATGATGGCCTAAACACTTGGGCTCTGCCACCCATGTGGAAGACCAAGACGGAGCTCCTGGATCCTGGCTTAGACCTGGCCCAGCCTGGGTGGTTGTGGTCATTTGGGAGTGAACAGGCAGATGGAAATTCTTTCTTTTTTTTCTCTTTCTCTCTCTTTCTCTCTCTCTTCTCTCTGTCTCCCCACTCTACACACAGACCTTGCTCTGACTTTCAAATAAAAAAGAGTTCTAAATTTTAAAAAATAATTTAAAATTTAAAAAATCTGTCTCTCCATTCATTCTTTCTTCCCTCCCTTCCCCCTCATTTCTGTTACTCTTCCATGCTTCCAACCCAGAATTCAAAACTATGTCTTAAATAACATAAGCCTGCCTGTGGCCTGCAGGCCTCTGTCTCCTGGAGAAATCAAGGGTTTTTGCTAAGTCACATGTTTGGGTTCCATCCCAAGACTTTGGACCTGGTACTTTTGGGTTTGGAGCCTCAGGTACTAGCCCCTGCATCCTTAGTTAAACTCTACTTCTTGGTCCTGTTTCATCATCTTTATTGTAAGTGGTGCACTTGAAGGCAAGGAGAGAGAGAATCTTGCCAGATTTGCTGTACACACTTTACTGTTCACAAAAAAGGACCCCTCTGCTTTAATAAAGGGTGTTGTAACTGGTACTCTTTCCTCCTTTAGATAAAGTACAAACACGAAACAGCTACATTAGAGTGAATGCTCTTTTAATTGCTCAAAGAATCTCTGAAGTCAATGCTCATTACTCTCCCCAAAAGTAAGAATAGGTACCTATCACACAGATACACCGGTGTTCACTACTCTGTCTATCTTTACACATTAATAGCAAAATGAATTTGTTCTGGTTAAGAATCTCCAAGCTACCTGTTATGCTACATACAGTTTTATTGTACTACATCTTTAAAAAACAACTTCATTTTTTTATCATAAAAGTATTACATGCTCATTAAAGTGGGATATACTTGCTAATAAATCAAAGAAAACTCTCTCATTAGAAAACATTATTTTTGTTTTTACTAACACTTTTTATGACCACATATGGACTTCTAAAATATCTGTAAACTGCTGTAGGGAATATGATCAACGTGAGAAGAAAAGAACCCATACTGTCATTAGGCAGTTTCACATAATACCTGCATGAGCTGAGATGAGGCACAGTGACAAAAAAAAGTGACAATTACATGACTAGAAGAAAATTCCTGTTGGGCACCGTCAACCACAGTGAGCTCCTGGATGCAGCACAATGATTTTGCAATTTGAATACAAGGCTACTAAGGGAAGCAGTCCTTTTGCTAGTGGTTGCTCTCCAAGGAAATGAGGGTAAAGATGGTGGGGCTGGGGGTGTTATCCCCGGAGACAGCTGCCAGGCACCAGGTATTCCACAGGGTGGGGCAGGGGGAGAGTGCATGTTATAGGACCAAGGTTAAAGAAAAGGTCTGAGGCCTCAAGAAGGCAAGCACTTGCTTTCCCCAGAACACTCCTTTTAGGAACGGGTGCAAGTGTTAATCCGTGAAGGATTCATTCAAAAATTAAAATGGAAAGTAATAGAAAAGACAGCAAAATCGCAAGCACTTGATCAATAGTCACCTTGCTTTATGGGATTCCTGGGGCAGAAATGTTTGCTTCTACTACAAAAGCACATGAAAGAAAGATTGCCAGATGCAGCCTTTTTTTTTTTTTTCATTATCTATGACTGAATTAATCATAGATTATTTATGCCAAACATGAAGGCTTCATTGGTTTCTTTCAGCCACCAATAATTATCTCTTTCACTACCAGTTAGTCGGAGCTCAGGAAATTGAATAGATTTCAATCTTAATCTGAGCGAAGCATAACCAGCAAGGTAATTAGTTGTAATACAATAACCCAGTGCGTTCAAAATACGTATGTAAATCATTTTAAGATCTTTTGGATCATCTGTAGCATTTTTAATACCACTCACTGCTGGAGAGAAGTGTAAACAGAATGCGGTGTTTAAAAATCTTAGTTTCATTTAAAGAACATTCTAAATAATTTATGCAAAGTTAAGACTTACCCTTATGTAAATCTAAAAGCATTTGGCATTATAATCCCAATAGTACACTATGATTAAAACCAATTTTTCCAAGTTAAATTGCTGTGATTAAAAATAAATGAATTGCTGGATTCATTGAAAACACTTACCAATGGAAAACTGGAGGACAGAGGCTGTTGTCGTATTAAGGCCCGTGGTCGTCTAGAGAAAGGAACACACAAAAATTAGACAAGATAGGAAGAGCAGAGCAGAAAGATGTTGGTGGGGGTGGTGAGAGAAGAGGAAAGGAAGGACACATTCATTAACTGAGGTTGCACTTATCCAGTTCATAGATCACTTTTTTATCGATATGCCTGAACACAGACATATTTCCTATTCCCCTGTGGGAAGCAAAGAGGCAGGATCCTGACTGAGGCATAAGTAGTAAACTTCTCAGGGCCCTGTTGAAACTTCTCAGCTGTCTCAGACAGGGAGCCTTGTCAGGGCACTGCACATAGCCCTCTCTGCTCACCCACACCTCCTCCATCCTATTGCACCCACAGTCCTGAGACTCAGAGGGAACGGCACATTGTGAGAAGCAAATATTTGGTTCATTTTCAACTTAAGGTGTTAACCCATAAGTAGACAAGTAAATGGCACAACAGCTTGCAGGTATGTGGAAAGTTACAAGTAGCCACCTAGCCTAACACCTAGTTTACAGGCTCCTGGAAAAGTCTTGGGCAAGGCCGGCGCCATGGTGCAGTAGGTTAATTCTCCTGTGGTGTTGGCATCCAATATGGGTGCCAGTTCTAGTTCTGGCTGCTTCTCTTCTAATCTAGCTCTCTGCTGCGGCCTGGGAAAACAGTAGAAGATGGCCCAAGTACTTGGGCCCCTGCACCCACGTGGAAGACCAGGAGGAGGCACCCGGTTTCTGGCTTTGGATTGGCACAGCTCCAGCTGTTGCAGCCATCTGGGGAGTGAACCAACGGAAGGAAGACCTTTCTCTCTGTCTTTCCCTCTCACTGACTGTAACTCAAATAAATAAATAAAATCTTTAAAAAGAAAAAGGGGAGCTGGTGCCATGGTGTAGTAGGTTAATCCTCCATCTGCGGTGCTGGCATCCCATATGAGTGCCAGTTCAAGTCCTGGCTGCTCCACTTCCAAACCAGCTCTCTGCTATGGCCTGGGAAAGCAGTGGAAGATGGCCCCTGCACTCTCATGGGAGACCAGGAGGAGGCACCTGGCTCCTGGCTTCGGATCGGCACAGCTCCGGGCCGTTGCAGCCATTTGGGGAGTGAACCAGAGGATGGAAGACCTCTCTCTCTCTCTTTGGGGAGTGAACCAGAGGATGGAAGACCTCTCTCTCTCTCTCTCTGTAACTCTACCTCTCAAATAAATAAATAAAATCTTTAAAAAAAAAAAAAAAGTCTTGGACAAACAGGATGTTAAGAGTGGCCAGAATACCTGAAGCAGATGCTGGGAAGACTGTAACCTTGTAGTACTCAGCCAGTGAGTAACTGGGGGAGGGACCTGTGTTCTAGAAAATAAATGGTTTGCCATAGATCACCCCAGGTGTGCTGACTCGCTAGGTGCCTGGTCTTGCAAGATCATTAATAAAATCTTGCTTTTGCTGCACTTCCTGAGTCTAAGTCCATCCTTTGAGTGGATGGGTGGGGCTATTTCTCACAACAGCAAGGCCACCAAACAAAAACGAGGAGGTAGATGAAGGGCAAATAAATAAAATAAAATTATTTTGAAAAGTGACTAGAGGGCTGGCGCCGCGGCTCACTAGGCTAATCCTCTGCCTTGCACCACCGGCACACTGGGTTCTAGTCCCGGTCGGGGCACCGGATTCTGTCCCGGTTGCTCCTCTTCCAGGCCAGCTCTCTGCTGTGGCCAGGGAGTGCAGTGGAGGATGGCCCAAGTGCTTGGGCCCTGCACCCCATGGGAGACCAGGAGAAGCACCTAGCTCCTGCCATCGGATCAGTGCGGTGCACCGGCCACAGCGGCCATTGGAGGGTGAACCAACGGCAAAGGAAAACCTTTCTCTCTGTCTCTCTCTCTCTCTCACTGTCCACTCTGCCTGTAAAAAAAAAAAAAAAAAAAAAAAAAAAAAAAAAAAAAAAAAAGAAAGAAAAGTGACTAGAACTTGGGGACGGTGCTGTGGCTCAGAGGGTTAATGCCCTGGCCTGAAGCACCAGAATCCCATATGGGCGCCGGTTTGAGACCTGGCTGTTTCACTTCCCATCCAGCTCTCTGCTATGGCCTGAGAAAGCAGTAGAAGATGGCCCAAGTCCTTAGGCCCCTGCACCTGTGTGGGAGACCCGGAAGAAGCTCCTGGCTTTGGATCAGCACAGCTACTGCCGTTGCAGCCATTTGGGGAGTGAACCAGCAGATGGAAGACCTCTCTTTCTCTGCCTCTCCTCTCTCTGTGTAATTCTGACTTTCAAATAAATAAATAAATCTTCTTAAAAAAGTGACTAGGACTACAACAGCTAAAGGGTACAGGATCTCTTGGGGGGGAGTGATAAAATATTCTAACATAGATTGTGATAATGGCTGCATAACACTATGAATAAACTAACAATCTTGAATGTAATATTTTAATTTAATGAATAATAAAATCTGTGGATTTTTTTCCTCAGTAAAATACTACACTCCGTCCCCTGCTCCCAACCCCCCAAAACATAGAATTATGGGCTTAGAAATATCTTTCCAACGTGTTTCTGTAGTTTTCCTTAATTTCATAAAGAAGCATGCGTTCACAATTTCCTTCTCCCTTTTGAAGGAAGGATAAAATTCTCTTTAATCTTTGGAGCAGTGGCCTTAACTCTCATCCATTCAAATGAGATGGAATGAACGTTAGGTGCTCACTGTGCTGGGCTCCTGAATCCTGCAGGCTAAAGTGTGGGAAACGTTGGAGGACTCGTTCCCATGATACAGGAAGTGTGTGACAAGGTTTCTCACTGCAGCAGAAGCACTGAGCCACCTGCATTAGCCCCAGCGTGGTGGACCTGCAACCATGGGATGGTCACGTGCTAGCCAGTTCATGCAGGGCTGTGGGGAACCAGTGTGCTCTGGCAGAGTACAGGGGAGACATGACTATTGAAAGATCTATGGGGTGGCGCCGTGGCTCACTTGACTAATCCTCTGCCTGTGGTGCTGGCACCTCGGGTTCTAGTCCCGGTTGGGGCGCCAGATTCTGTCCCGGTTTCTCCTCTTTCAGTCCAGCTCTCTGCTGTGGCCGGGGAAGGCAGTGGAGGATGGCCCAAGTGCTTGGGCACTGCACCCGTGTGGGAGACCAGGAGGAGGTGCCTGGCTCCTGGCTTAGGATCGGTGCAGTGCGCCGGCCATAGCGGCCATTTGCGGGGTGAACCAATGGAAAAGGAAGACCGTTCTCTCTCTCTGTCTCTGTCTAACTCTCTGCCTGTCCCCCCCCCCCCAAAAAAAAAAAAAGACCTACGGTAGGAATTGGGAGGACAACTGGGCTTGTGCTTGAGTCACACCACTTTAAAATTCAGTGAAAAGCAGGAATGGTAATGGAGGCAGGGCAGAGACACTGGGTAGATGTGTCAGTTTTTACTCCTAATTTATTTTAATTTAATTATTTAATTAAATTTAATTTAATTCACTCCTAATTTATTAAAATCATTAGTGTCAAGGTGACAGAGGAAACTTCTTCCATATTTAATTTTAATCCCTCCTTATCCAGGTTTACCTTCTAAAAGACAACTGGTTGGCTGGCGCCATGGCTCAATAGGCTAATCCTACGCCTTGCGGAGCTGGCACACTGGGTTCTAGTCCCGGTCGGGGCGCTGGATTCTGTCCCAGTTGCCCCTCTTCCAGGCCAGCTCTCTGCTGTGGCCAGGGAGTGCAGTGGAGGATGGCCCAAGTGCTTGGGCCCTGCACCCCATGGGAGACCAGGAGAAGCACCTGGCTCCTGGCTCCGGATCATTGCGGTGTGCCGGCTGCGGTGGCCATTGGAGGGTGAACCAACGGCAAAGGAAGACCTTTCTCTCTGTCTCTCTCTCTCACTGTCCACTCTGCCTGTCAAAAAAAAAAAAAAAAAAAAAAAAAAAAGACAACTGGCTCACCATGTCCATGATTCTCTTTCCGGTCTCCCACCCTTCACCAGCCGCATCAGGGAACAATGTACAATAAAATTTCCTTTATATAGATATATATTTTTTTTCTTTTTTGCCAGAGTTCTTATAGTAAGTTCAACTCTCCGTCCTCCCTGGTTTCCACCTGGATAATTTGATCTTAAAATCCAGAAGCACAATACTAAAAGAGAATTGTTAAATAATTTCATATACATTGAACAAATGCTCTTTTACCCTCTGATTTTAGATAACTGAGTAGATTATCAGATGAGCTGCAAAAATACTTCTGAGTACAGGTTCTTTGAAACAGTGATGTCATGTAAGTTAAAAGCAACATGCTTTCTGCCATGGCTGGTGCATTAAATATGCAGAGAGTCTTAGCTTCCTATCCTGGTGGTGTAAAAAATGATGCCTGTGTCACCTGCATGGTCAGGTTCCACAGCCGTGACCTCTGCTGGAGAATAGCAAGTGGCATGAAATACTGTCAAATTTCAAATTATACAGGCTAACTGAGGGTGACTTCAGAGTTTGATTAGTCATTGATTCTACATTTTTTTTTCTTCATCAAGGAAGGTAAAGCCTGGTACAAAGGCTGACTCTCAGTTCTCCACCTTTGTGCACTTATTTTTGTCAGCTGTAACAAAGAACAGGAAAGAGAACAAGAAAACAAGAAGCACTGCCTACGAAATCTCTTCAACAGTATTTATTATTAGGTATTGAAAATTATTTGTTAATCTTGAGTGCAGATATGTCACTTTAGTCTAGGAAGTTATTAAGCCTTCATATCTGACATTCTGAAAACAGAAGTGCCATTTACAGGCTTTTGATAAATAATAGAGCAATTATAAATGTCTGATGGAGTACTTTTTTTTCTGCAAAATCTCAGGGCTCTTAAGTTATCAAATGGACTCCAAACTCAAGAAAATTAGTACGGTAACTACATGAATCTGAATAATTCACTGAAGCCCACGCTGTCCACTCTACACCTCTACCTTGCACAGTTTTACTAGGTTTGATACCATTTTAGCCCAAATTCACCATTGTTAATGCATGGAATTATTGAATTTTTGAATTTATTAATTATACATTTATTATTGAAATCATGAATTTATTCCATGAAATCACCATGGAAAATGCATTTCCATATACGTGAGAATAATTTAGTAAATAACTTCTTTTACAAAAACAGAAAGTAACACACCTCGTTTCATGTTGAATCTGAAACAACAACTTATTAAGCAGTGGGTAAATGAATTCCTCTCTACCATTATTTTGAATCAACAAAATGAATGAAGTTCAGTGTCACCTGGAATTTCGAGACTAGAACGAAACGTGTGAGGACAGAAGACAGTACTAGCAGAAGCAAACCTACGGTATGCTCAGAACATAGCAGATCCTGCCTCTGACCAACTTTAGCTTTTATCGAAATGAAATGGCTATTGAAATCTACAAAATGGAGATCTTCTTATAAGAATTTTTAAAAAATAAATGCTGGAGTCAGCGTTGTGGTGCAACGGGTTAAGCTGTTGCCTGCCATGCCAACACCCCACATGGGCACTGGCAGGAGTCCCAACTGCTCTGCTTCCTATCCAGTTCCCTGCTAACGCACCTGGGAGAGCAGTGGAAGGCAGCCCAAGTGGTTGGAACCCTGCCACCCATGTGGGAGACCTGGATGAAGCTCCTGGCTTCTGGCTTTGGCCTGGCCCAGTGCTGGCTTTTGGGGCCATCTGGAGAGTGAACCAATGGATGAAGGATCTATGTTTCAAACTCTATCTGTAACTGCCTTTCAAATCAATGCATTGATCTTTTCAAAAAAGAAAGTTAAATCCTTAGCCTATCAATAGCCTTTGCCTGTGGTTCTTTGTTTTACAACTTCACTAAGAATTAGATTTATGAAAAATAAGAATGTACATTCTTTAAAAAAATGATGTCTGAGGATTGATAACATTCACCAGTTCTCATGCACAACACATTTGACTGGATTCAGGTTTTCCTGTTTTTTTTTTTTTTTTTTTTTTTTTTTTTTAAGATTTATCTTTATTTCTTTGAAAGGCAGAGTTACAGAGAGGCAAAGGCAGAGAGAGAGAGAGAGAAAGGTCTTCCATCCACTGGTTCACTACCTAAGTGGAAGGGCCAGGAGTTTTTTTCCAGGTCTCCCATGCGAGTGCAGGAGTCCAAGGACTTGGGCCATCTTCTACTGCTTTCCCAGACCATAGCAGAGAGCTGGATTGGAAGTGGAGCAGCCGGGACTCAAACTGGAACCCATATGGGATGCTGACACTGTAGGCGGTGGCTTTACCCACTACGCCATAGAGCCGACCCCTGGATTTAGTTTTGAAGTACAACATAAATGGTTGTACTAGGGCAGGCGACATGGCACAGTAGGTTAATCCTTCGCCTGTGCCGCCGGCATCCCATATGGGTGCCTGTTCTAGTCCCAGCTGCTCCTCTTCCAATCCAGCTCTCTGCTATGGCCTGGGAAAGCAGTAGAAGATGGCCCAAGTCCTTGGGCCCCTGCACCCATAGGGGAGACCAGGAAGCAGTTCCTGGCTCCTGGCTTCAGATCGGCACAGCTCCAGCTGTTGCGGCCATTTGGGGAGTGAACCAGTGGATGGAAGACCTTTCTCTCTGTCTCTCCCTCTTACTATCTGTAACTCTACCTCTCAAATAAATAAATAAAATCGTTAAAAAAAAAAAAGGTTGTATTTTGGCAAACATAATGGTAATGGATAAATGAATTCCATGCTTTTCACTTGTTTTTGATCTGTCTTTGATAAACACAACTTGGGTACAATACACGGCCAGCTCTCCACATTTGTGGATTCTGCCTCCACAAAACACGGTTTCAGCCAACTGCAGGGAGAAAAGTTTTGGGAGGAAATGCATTTGTACTGAACATTTGTAGCCATGTGTTTTCTTTCATTCTTTCTAAACAACACGTGACGATTACTTAAATTTTATTGGATATCATAAGGAATACCTAATAATAAGAGATGATGTACAGTAATAGGGTCTGTGCAGGTTATATGAAAATACTCCATTTTATATAAGGGACTCAAGCATCCACAGTTTGAGGAATCTGCAGGAATCCTGGAACCAATCCCACCTTGGATACCAAGGAGTGACTGGCTATTTCTGCTTCCGGGAAACCAATAAAGTATAAAAATTGTCAGAGTCAACTGTCGACATCACCCTGCTTTTATCATGTTTTAAGATGAATTGAGATTTTTCTCAATCTGTCTATTCCCTTTGACTCTGAAGTAAAAACTCCATCTTGAGGAAATACTTATGATGGGGATATAAACTTGAATCCTTTTTAAAATATCTCAGATGAAGATAAGCATTTTGAATATTTTCCTTTTTAGTTCATAGGCTAATATCACATTAATTCTATAACATAATCTAGTACTAGCCCACTGGGTATCAACTTTAATCTGGGATACAGTGAAATAATCAAGAATAAATATACATGTAAACATATCAAATAAACTTTATATTTTAGTTTTCATGCTATAGAAATCTGAATTTTGGTGTTGTGTAATTAGATGCTTTTCTTTTTTTCTTTTTAAAAGGATTTATTCTAGTTATTTGAAACACGGAGTTACAGAGGAGAAAGAAAGAGCTCTTCCCTCCACTAGTTCATTTCCCAAACTACCTCAACAGCTGGGGCTGGGCCAGGCCTAAGATAAGAGCCAGGAGCTCCATCCAGGTCTCCCACATGAGTGGCAGGGCCATCTTCTGCTGCTTTCCCAGAAGCATTATCAGGGATCTGGGTCAGAAGTGGAGCAACAAGGATTCGAACCTATAATCATATTGGCTGCTGGTGTCACATGCGGTGGCTTAACCCACTGCACTATGATGCTGGCCCCAAGATATTTTTATTTTCTTCTAATCAGTAGAAACAAAAAGAATTTGCCACGCATTTCCATTAATACTACTGAATAAGGGCACCTTATAAAATAGGCATTTATTCTAAGCTCAATTAACTACGGCAAAAATTTAATTTTGTTTTAAGGTTTATAGATAATTAATTCAGTCATGGTACATCATTTAAAATGTACTGGCAAATCTATTTTTTCAAGAACTTTACTAGCAGAGTCACATTTGTCTGCAGGAACGTTATACGATTTTTGAGACTTGAATTATGAGCACCTATTATTTTAATTTGCATCCAATTAATTCTGTTTGTGTTCTAATTTCAATTCAAAACTCTTCAATTCATCAATGTTCTGAAGCTTGTATCTTTAATAAATTAAATGTATCTATTGCCATGAAAGGGGGTATTCAAGCAACATAAAATAAAAGCCATGTTACAATAATTAATTGGCTTTCGCATTTTGATAACTAAATCTTCCTTTAATTGCCTATCTATGTTTTCCCTTTCCTTTGAAAGCAAATCTTTTGGCACCTTTTAAAGTACACGTTTGTTTGTTTGTTTGTTTGTTTGTTTGTTTTGACAGGCAGAGTGGACAGTGAGAGAGAGAGACAGAGAGAAAGGTCTTCCTTTGCCATTGGTTCACCCTCCAATGGCTGCCGCGGCTGGCGCGCTGCGGCCAGCGCACTGTGGCCAGCGCACTGTGCTGATCCGATGGCAGGAGCCAGGTGCTTCTCCTGGTCTCCCATGGGGTGCAGGGCCCAAGTACTTGGGCCATCCTCCACTGCACTCCCTGGCCACAGCAGAGAGCTAGCCTGGAAGAGGGGTAACCGGGACAGAATCCGGCACCTCGACCGGGACTAGAACCCGGTGTGCCAGCGCCGCAAGGTGGAGGATTAGCCTAGTAAGCCGTGGCGCCGGCCTTAAAGTACACGTTTGTGAACACAATGTGTGACAAAGGAGTGAAGGATGCAACCAGAGAACAAGCCTTGAAGTCCAAGTTGAAAAGCAGAAAGGCACAGGGCGAGAGATGTTACAAGCAGAGTGCAGGGCAAAGCAACGGAGCCAGGGCAGCACCCATGTGCTGCAGTCATAGCCCTTCAGGAGTAAGACACGAGTGTAGTCCTCCGGTGGGGAGGCTAAAGGCTCAGCAGCCACAGGCTGAGAGCTGGTGCTTCCAGGGCTTTCAGCCCAGAATGCCAGCAGCAGGGGCTCATGAATCTCAAGGAGGGGACGGGAACTGCTCCAGTGCAATCCGGCACCAGCCAAAAAGTACTGAAGGCACTGGTGCTCTTTCAGTTCCAAGCTATCGAAGTTCCTCAGTGATTGGGAAGCAACAGTGAAAGATAATGCGATAAAACTAAACATCTAACATTTTTGAATATAAGGGGAAAACAAGGACAATTTTCAGAGCATGGCTCCGTACAAGAGTGTGGAAAGTCAATTTCTTTTAAGGAGGTACCTTTCTCTGAAGGGAGGAGAGAACCTCCACTTTGACTATGACCTTGTCTAAACAAGATAAGAGTCGGAGAACTCAAGGGGCTTCCATAGCCTTGGAAACTCATGACTGGTGCATAGGGAGATTACTGATGCCATAAACAGGAGTGTCAATTTGTAAAGTCAACAACAGGAGTCACTGTGCACTTACTCCTCATGTAGGATCTCTGTCCTTAATGTGCTGTACACTGAGGCTTAATGCTATAATGAGTACTCAAACAGTATATTTCACTTTGTGTTTCTATGGGGGTGCAAACAGTTGAAATCTTTACTTAATGTATACTAAACTGATCTTCTGTAAAAAAAAAAAAAAAGAAATTATCAATTCCCAACTTGACTCTCACTGGGATTAAACATGACAATAGGTCTGATCTGATTTCATCATCATTTAAAAAAAATCATCTATTATTTTTCACTTTATGTTTCTGTGTGGGAGCAAACTGTTGAAATCCTTACTTAATGTATACTAAGCTGATCTTCTGTATATTAAGATAATCGAAAATGAATCTTGATGTGAATGGAAGGGGAGAGGGAGTGGGAAAGGGGAGGGTTGTGGGTGGGAGGGACGGTATGGGGGGGAAGCCATTGTAATCCATAAGTCATACTTTGGAAATTTATATTCATTAAATAAAAGATAAAAAAAAAGAAAAAAAGTCAATTTCTTTTTAGGTGTGACATGTGTGTTTCCATGGTATGTCATATAACAGGGTGCTTCCAAAAGTTCATGAGAAAATGGAAGCAAAAGATACATATTTTGGTGCAAAATTTTTTGAAATATAAAGAGAGGTTTTCAAAACAGTTCGTGGAACACATGCATCATGGGAAAACCATGCACAGATTTCAAGTGGTTTTACGTCAGAATAAACTCACCTTTGAATTCTACTTCTCCACCAACTTTTTGAAGTGTCCTCATACATCATCAAACTCAATTTTTTTAAGAAGCCATCTCATCACAGCAAAGCATCATGTTTAATGAGATCTGTTGGCATTGTCAATTTTAGCACAGAATTGTTTATTTTTACATCTGAAAGCAGATGATAAAATCACCCCTCCCGATTGTGAGATACTTCACATGGGACTCATCAGTAAGGCGTCCAGTGCTCACCTGTGCTACAAGACTGTAAGTGAACCTTTTGCTCAGCAAATGGCACAATGGCATACTGGGCATAGATAGCACATACGTACCAGCTCCCGTGGACCATAGGGCTCACAGAAGGTGACGGCGTTGCCGTGCATAATCGCGCCACACTGCTCTCCAGTCTCGCAGTTGCTACAGTCAGTCCTGCAGGAACGGAGAACACATCCTAGTCTGAGAACCACGTTGCACAGGATGGCTTACTGCTCAGGTTACTGGAAAGAGGGGACGGTTACTGCTGTCCAGCCTCAGTCAGCACTTCGAGGGAAGCCACGCGAGTCTGTATTATGAGATCAGAAAGACCTGAAGACACATCACGATCCTTTCATGTACCTGGATTTCAGAGATAACAGAGATTTTAGTTTATTACGTAAGTGGATATTACCTTGTAATTCCCTGTGATGGGCAAGTTACCTAACGTCGTCTGAAAAAAGGAAGATAACCTAATATCATACAGTTCTGAGGATTAAAGGGAGAGTGTATATAAAGCCAGGAGTACAGAACCAACTTCAAAATAGGTATTTAATAATGAAAGGTGGTGTTGTCAATAATTACATATAACACATAGTAGGCCCAGAACAATGATGTTCACAAGTATCAAAAACAAGCAAAGGAATATCCACTCATATAATGAACTAAAAAATCTGTATCTCTGAAACCAAAATGGGTCTTACAAATTTGAAACCTCTTCTTCTGTGTTACGGCCAGTATAAATGTTTAAAATGATTGTCCTTAAATACATTTGCCTGTATGTATCCTACCTAAGAATAACGGAATCAGATTATATTTAATCTACATATTTGTATGAAATAAAAACAAATTGAAGCAAATTGTGGATACTGAGTTATTTTAACCTTGCAAATAATCAGCTACTTGATTCTGATAAAAAAGAAGTGGCTAAAAATACTAGGGAAAGATTTTAAAAATAAATTTATTTATGCCTATGGAATAGAAATTGAAGGTGTGGATATTCGGGATTTGACTTTGCATACTTGCAGTAACATTTACAATGTTCTGCATTATGGCATTTCAACCTACAACCATTACACACCTAAGGTGCAGCAAGAAAGATCTATGTCTCCCCTGTCTGAACCTCAAGCCACATAAGAGCTGTATTTCACGCAGAAAGAACATTTTCAATGACTTTCACATTCCAAGTGCCAAACTCTGTGGAAAGGGCACCATGCCCTTTGTTTCAGAGATCGTTGTGTTATGCCCTTTCAGCTGTTTGTTAATTTCTGCAAAAGGAAGTAGGAACTTCCATCCAAGCAGGAAGACAAAAGAGTGAGGAGATAAGGTGGCCCATAGAGCTACGAGGCAGAAGAAAAAAAAATAAGTAAAAAATTGGGCAAAAAGTGTTACGGATCAAACAGAACTTGGCTCACCAAACGTGTGCAGACACCTCAAGTTAACACTTCATGGATCAATGCTAGTGGTAGATGGATTATGGTGGGGGCTTGACCTAATTATGGCAGCCAGGAGGTGGCCCAGGGGAAGGTCTTCAGGCCATGGTGGGCTGAGGGGTGCCCTCAGAAGGCAGTTCTCCAAAGAGGGGTGATTTGTTCAGCGGAGTTCAGCCCAGCGTGCTGGTTTCCTGGCTTAGCCTGTGATGGTTCTGGACACCCGCTCTGCCAGTGCTTGCCTCCACCAGGCTGCAGACCAAGGGGGACCTGAACTGTGAATCTCCAAACTTGGAGCTGAAATAAACCTGTTCTCTCCCCAACAAGGTCCTCCCAAGTGTTTTAGTTAAAGTAAGGAAAAGCTGACTGATACGAAGTGTAAGCATTCCTGTATTTTACCAAGTGAAGTAGTGACTGGCATTGTTTTAATCTTCTGAGTTGTGTTGCCAGATAAGGGGACCACTAAGGTCAAGTGTCTTTTAATTTAAGAAAAAAAGAATTGTTGTAATTTTATTTATAATGTATCACACAGCATCACAAGTCTTAGCAGGAGATTTAAATCCCCTCTGGATTGTTAGGAAGCAACTGCCTAATAAAATGTCCTTGCCATCAGAAGAGGTGCAGTAGAAGCCTCATAAGGGAAATAAACCGTCTCCTCATCATCATTTGCACTGTGTTGCATCCTAGAAATATTTGCTGTTGAATGAACAAATGAAAAAAAAAGACAATTTCATAGAGCTATGATTCAGAACTAGGTCTAAAGACCCTTAGCTGGGCACTTGGCACATAGTAGGCATGCTGTGTTAGCCGACATCGCCATCATCATCATCATTCTATCTCACAGATTTCTACACTGTCATCTGCTCCAGGACTGGTGTATTTGGGGTCCCCTCCACCCCCAACCAAGAACCTATTACATGAACACATTACTACCATTTTCTAAGTCTTTAGACTGGGTGTGGATGTGATAACAGTACAGAGAAGTAGTAAAAATTTTAGTGGGTTTCTATCTTTAGTACAGATGAGCCCTTATGAAACGGCTTGGGAGAAACACTAACGTTGACAAAGACAACAAATGACAAAACGGTTCAAATCTCAGCTCACTACCTGCCACCTGCCTCCTGGGACTCTCAAGGGAAAGCTCACTGTTGATGTGAAATCTCGGGCCTCCTGTGGCACTTTCTATGGCAAGCTTTCCATCTACAAAATGAGCAGCAGTTCTCTAGCCCACAGTATATTAGAAACATAATATCTATATGAGAGATATAGATTACAGGCACCCTCCTCCCATAATTTTGATTAAATGGCGTTCAGGCAGAACTTGGATATATGCACATGGTTTAAGGGAAATTTTGCCCACAGCCTGAAATTACAGAACCAATGAACAGATAATGGATGTTTGATGTATCTGGAGACTAACATCCATTTTGCAGAATAACAAGAATGAACAAAAGAAAAACACAGGAAGAAAAGCAAAGAGATACAGCACTACTCTCAATGCACCTTAACAACCCTTCTAGACATCTGTGTTCTTCATGGTGCTTTGTTATCTCCAGGACTTTACAAATTTCCAGTATGATGTATTTCAGATAAGGAACACTCAATCTGTAGATTTAAATTATCTTCACATATGTAATTGATATAAAAATCACTAAGGATGGGGTTTATATACTTTTTTGTTTAAGGACGACTTCAAATCACAGAGCATATTTTACACCTACAGCACATCTCAGTTCAGACTGGTCTCATTTTGAGCAGTCAACATGCCCACACCACGCTGGACGGCACAGCTCATGGGAACTGGGGACTTGGAAGCTGACTGCTCTCTGGTTACGCTGACATCTGGAGATAACAAGCTGAACTTTCGGGACTTCATGGGGCTGACATGACTGTCTCAGGATCTGCCTGAAATCAGGGGAGTGCATGTTTTCAGGAGATGTGGGAATGAAGAGGGCATTCAAAGTAAAAAGAGAATGGGTCCAAGAGTAGATCTCCGGGGAAGAATCATATCGCCTCGTCCGGTGTGTGCAAAGCTCTGATCTTCATCACGACTCGTCAGTGTGTATTAATCCACCCTACTTCCACTTGCTTTTCCATGAACATTGGCAGTGGGTTCATCATATTCATGTTGCTAACCAATATGAGCCACCTATGAAGGTGACTTGTGTGAATCATAATGTCACTTTCCTAATACTTTTTTTCTATGTTTCAGGGTAAGCATTGTACATCTGCACTCATGCATGGTATCATCAGAAAAGGATGATAGGTCATAGTTTCATCATGAACACAATGAAGCCTGCTATGGTTTGAAGATGATTTCTCCCCTTTAAACTCATGCTGAGATTTAATTCCCATTCTGAGATATTAAGAGGTGGGACCAGGTGGGACCCTTTAAGACATGATTTGGGCTCTTCACTCATGAATGGATTAATTCATTCATGTGATTAATGGGTTGATGGATGGATGGGTTAATGGGTTATCTCAAGAATGTGGTTGCTGTTTCAGCCAGTTTGGCTGGTCCTTCCCACCATTCCCTGACTCACACCAAGTGATGCCTGGACTGTGTCTGGACTGTGCTTGCAAGAAGGCCATCTTCAGATGCACCTGCTCGACCCTGGATGAGAACCATGAGCCAAAACACAGCTCAGCCTTCGATCCAGCCTCGGGCATTCAGTCACAATAGCACAAAATTCACTAAGATTATTTTGCTGGATACTGTGAGAGCCACCGGTGGTCATGGTTTCCCAGATGAGAACAATGATCCAATGCAGAAAGACAAGGTGAATTTTCAAAACCTACCGATACAAATGAACATTACAGTTCCAAGAGAATCATTCCCAAATTTAAGGCGATTCTCAAGTGCCTATGTGCTCTTCCAGTCCTCTCTTCCTCACTTCCTCAGAACTTCTGTATCTGACAGCTTAATTTGGTTGAGTGGAGTTTGGTATTTTAAATTTCTTTTTTATTCAAGAACCAGAGAGACTGGGATGGAGGTGGGAGTGGTGGTGGTGGAGATAGAGAGTAAGCATCCAAGCATCTATGCACTAGTTCACTCCCTGGTTACCAGCAAGGGCTGGGTCAAAACTGCGAGCTGGAAATGCTATCCAAGTCACCCGTGTAGGTAGCAGGGGTCCAGCTACTTGAGCCATCGTTGCTTCCTATCAGATTCTCCATGGCCAGGAGGCTGGAGTCAGGAGCCAGATCTGGATATCAAACCAGGTATTCTGATGTGGAAGCTGCCCCTTGAGTTAGATACTGAACCCCAAAGGACACTGTCTATAAGGATTCCCAGATTTTGAAGTTTTACTCTTCCTTTAGGAAAACTTCTATAATTCCTAAGAACTAGGGTACACACAATTTGCTACACAGTGAGTGGTCCAATTTTCTTTAGTCTCTGAAAAACAAAAAAAGCCCCCAAAACAAACAAAAAAGCCCACTGCTATCTGTGGCTGACATTTAAATCTACGACCTCCCAAGTGAATTTCTATCTTACTTTCTCATTCTCTGAAGAAAATATAAAGTTAGGTGAAATATTCTCTGGAGATCTGGGGGGAGAAGGAAGTTTTAAATGATCCCCCCCCAATTAAGCAGACTGTTGTTTTTTCAGTTTAAAAAGGAATGTTACCTCCCTGGCTAAGCATTAGAAATGAATTGCTTCTCGGCCTACTACAACAAGTAATACCAACTGTCTCCCTCATCTAAGAGACCTTTCTTCCCTCTTTTTCCTATTTCCCAATGTGAAACACACAACGTAGGCATCCGACAAGCGCCATGGCATATATGAATTGTTCACCTCAAAATAGATTCTGCGCTGAACAGTACGATTAAAAGGCATTACAAGGAATGCTTCTGTGATCCTCAAAGACCATGCAAAGCCTGAATTTACTGAACCCTCTCTGGGCCTATTTATCACATGCTTAGGCTCCACCTGCAGCTGATCTATTATTACTCGCATTCACAGACCATTGAGTTAGAGGGGACTGGCAATATCACTGCATCTCATCACCCCTTATTATACAGACCATGGCTCCTGGTCCAACCTTCCTCCCACTCCACCCTTATGCAGCCAGCAAGAGAAAAAGCATTCCAATCCTATAGAAACAATGAGCATTTCCAAGAATGTCATTTTTTTTTTACTTTCATAGTTTATTTTATAAATCTACAGTGACTTAACAGTTGGTTTCTCATTTATAGGATAGGAGGATTTTGTTTTGCCAATGAAAAATGTACAAACGTAAGAGAACTGACACAGACTTCATGGAAAAAAGTAGGAGTGAATCCACTGGACTCGTGTACCTACAATCAAATGTAATAACTCCCTGCTTAGATACATCCTTAGTTCATTCATCAAAATCTATTTTTTAAGTACACTATCATTCTTTTAACTAACAAACAGATAAAAGAATCAGTAAATATGAAGGATTGTACTTGCTGACCAACAAAACTAGGGCCAAACCATAAACATAAAAGAGAAAGAAATGCTTTGAAGCAGAGTTTTGTTTTTTGCTGTTAACAAGTTCCTTGGTGGTTTGCAAGCTTATGACATTGGTATTGGTTCTCTATCTTTGTTTTTTATTACTTAGCTGGCTGTTTATGTCTTACAACAAAGACTCACAGGTGATGTGCCCTTCAGCAGTATAGAGAACACTTGTGAAGGTATCATTATGCCTTTTATCCTGAGTTTAAAATGATTAGGCATGAAGCCACGCCCAACTCCCTGTTCAGCAGGCACACAAGAGACTGACGGGGGCCTGCAGACTGGGGTCCCCACACGCCCTAGTGACTCAGAAGGGCTTTCCGGTTGCAGGAAAGAACAGCAGCACAGATGAGAAATCTGGGCTCCTTTCCACAGCCAGGGATTTATGAATGGATGGTGGTGACAGCATCCTGATAGCAAGGAATAAATAATTGAAATATTATTTTCTCAAGAGTAAGCTAATGACAAAACTCTTTACCTCGTTTTAGATCAGGGTGAAATCACTCAGCCTTCAGCCAGGCACTCGGCTGAAACAAGTTAATCACCTGGAAACTCACTGACAATCAGTTAGCATCAAATTCTCACTGGAGATCTGGGCCATTTGTCCCCAGGACCCAAGGCCTCCTCGTATCTATCCATAATTTATTGCCATGGAAAGGGCCATGGTCTTGTGCTCAGCCTCACAGGAAGCCTTCTAGGCAGAATTATCTACTCACCAGTATTTCTGAACAGGGAGAGTCAAACAGTTTGAACGATGTTTGTTCTAACTATTAAAAAGTACCTTGATATTGGATAAGAAAAAGAAAAACAACTCCTTTAACTTCCTGACCCAGAGTGTCTCTGGCCCCAGGTACAGATCACATCCTGTGTGCTGACAAAGCTGACAGGTGAGTTTGTAGACAGATGCCAGATCAGTGACAAGAATCCACCAGCATAAATGAGCCCCTGCACAGGCCAGGGGGCACTGGGCCGTCCACCGACTTTTGCAGAGACCCCAGAGCTCCTCGTACCTTCTACTGAAACCTCAATAACCAGTATGCTCAACTTGTGAGTGTATTTTATAGTAAAGAGAGAAGGCTTTATAATAAAGAGGGTGGGGCCGGCACTGTGGCGCAGGGGGTTAAAGCCCTGGCCTGCAGTGCCAGCATCCCATATGGGCGCTGGTTCTAGTCACGGCTGCTCTTCTTCCAGTCCAGCTCTCTGCTATGGCCTGGGGAAATAGTAGAAGATGGCTCAAGTCTTTGGGCCCCTGCACCTGCATGGGAGACTTGGAAGAAGTTCCTGGCTCCTGGCTTTGGATTGGTGCAGCTCCAGCCGTTGCGGCCATCTGGGGAGTGAACCAGTGGATGGAAGACCTCTCTCTCTTCTCTACATATCTCTGTAACTATGTCTTTCAACTAAATAAAATAAATCTGAAAATAAATAAATAAATAAAGAGGGCATGACTTTTGGCTTGAAAGCAATTTTCATGATCATTTTCAGAGTGAAAGATCAAACTTTAAACAAGTAAGTGTTTTTTTAATCTTTTTCTCTTTGTGGGGGCATTTTTAGAAAAAAACATGAGAAAGTTCACTTTGTAAGACTGAGAATGATACCACCTTCAGCTATGTCAAGCCTTTTCTTTTCTCCCCTAAGGAGCTAACACATGGTTTAAATGTGAAAATAACAAACTCCATTTATAGCTCATTCTTTCTCATTACTTCTCACTGAGGAAGGTAAGAGAATGCTTCTGATTTCACCAGGGATTTAAAAAATGTGATCGCTTCTTTGCTAATAGGTAGGATGACACATGTTATTTGGGTTAAAAATAACCCCTCTCAAATCCCACAACTGCACACACTCTTCTGACCTCCCACTATGGTGAACTCCACTATATGCTGTCTGAAGAAGTATTTTCCCACTCGTTTCTAATGTGGTACACGTTTCATTACGTCGAGTAGGCTCTTACTCCTGTCATCTAACACAGAGACTAAAGAAGGAAATAATAAGTATTGAGACTCACATCCCATCGTATTAGTGGGACACTCGCTGGTTAACCTTTCTAAGATAGATGAGACTTTTTCCCCCCAGCGCAATCACATCATGATAAAAGATGAGGAGGAAGGAGGGGGAGGAAGCAAGAGTGGGAAGTTAGAGGAGAGTTTCGTCATTAGAGGAAAAAGTTAACAACCGAGAGAGAGTGAGAAATAGAAGAGAGGGCTGAAGAAACCAAAAGGCGGGCGAGTAAGAGAAAAAAAGAGAAAGGTGCACCTAAGATGGACCACTCAACTGCAAGCATCAAATCGTAACTCCACAGTGCAAAGATAACACAGATATACCAGAGTTCCTGGCCAGAGTGCAATGGCATCAGAGAAAGTATATATTTAGCCTGACTTTCTCATCTCCTCACCATCTCCTGTAGTCACCTGCTCCTAAAAACAAGATGCAAGGCTTGTGCTCCCCTTCACCAGCGCCACCTGTCAGGCTCATGGCCCCTGGGCCTGCTGGACACTGAACAACGTGGCCACACTTCCATCCAATTTCTTTCTCAGTTTCTGTGTTTGTGGGTCTCGCTGCATCCTGATTACCTGGAAACCCCACTTGGTCTGTGGCTCTCACATTTGGCTACTGAGTGGTGAGGCCCCTTTGCTTCTGTCACTTGTGGAGGGTGGTGAACTACACCGTGCCCTGACTTCTCTTCTCATGAGCTAAGCTGTCCCTGAATAATGCTCCAGCTAGAATAATTCACCCCTTCATCCGAAAATCCCAGTGTTTTTGTATTCTTTCCTCATATCACTTTTTTCTCAGGCAACGCAAACTTTTGGAAGCCAAATCAACAACGTGTTGGCTCTGTTTCACATCAATTGCTCCAACAAACCAGCATTTTCCAAAGACTACCAGATGCAGCAGAGTCTCTGATCTCCATTCCCTGGGTCCCGTAACACCCGGGCTTACATGTGAAATAGTAAGTGTTCCAGTCCTTTCTTGGTTCCAGCAACGCTAGCCCTGGCTTCAGCTCCCCTGCCTGTGAGCTTGGGGTCTTGCTGTATCGTAAGCCCATCAGTGGAAGTGCTCCCGTTCCCCAGGTGCTGAGACAACTTCCGTTGTGTCTTTCTTCTTGATGTCTCACGGCCCCCGTCAGCATCATGATTCACTCCTCCACTTACTTCCTCCTCCAAAAGAGCTGATCTCTGCTGAACAGGACCTCTTTGCTGGAATTATTGTTCTATCATTGTGCTCGAGGGGGAACAGCTGCTGCCACCCAGCTGCCATCGATCATTGTGTTTTCTAACAGCGCTACATGTCCCACTAGAACATCAGAGCCCAGCGACATCACGGCTCCAGACGCCTTCTGTGATCTTCAGGAAAACAAGCATTAAAGAGAGAACTTAAACAAAACACAGGTTCTTTCTTGACTCTGTAATTGCTTGGAGGGTAAAGATACTTCTTAAGCAAACTTGATCATTTTTAAAAACTCACTCGCTTTTTCGTTCTGTTAGCACATGTGGTCTCTCTTGCCCTTGTTTTTTTTTTTTTCTCCTCAAGTCATGAATGAAATATCATGTACTTCTTATTTTTCTCATTGCTTTTCTTATTATTAAAAATTTGAAAATGTATTTACTTGAGAGGCAGAGAGGCAGACTGAAAGAAAGCTCCTATCTGCTTCATCTCCCCAGATACCCACAGAACCAGAAACTCAATCCAAGGTCCCTACACAGGTGACAAGACCCCAAGTACTTGAGCCATCACTGCTGCTGCCCCAGGTCTGCATTAGAAGAAAGCTGGAGTCACAGGCCAGCGCTGGACCATGAACTCGGGCACTCCAATGCGGGACAAACGCATCTTCACTGCTGAACACTCACCTTGGAATTTTTCTTTGATAAATTTATACAATAAAACACATAGTTCTCAAGTTTTGACAATGTCACTATCTACGCATCCTATACCTGCTCTAGACATGTAACATAATTATCCCCAAGGATCCTAATTGTCCTTTCCCAGTTAAGTCTCTATCCCTGAAACAACCACTATTCTGATTTCTAGCCTGTTGCGTAATGTTGTCTATTCTGGAACTCGTATAAAAGGAACCAACTCTCTGAGGCTTGGCCTCTTTCATTTAATGTATTTAGAGAGATGTCCATGTTGTTGTGACTATCAACACATCAATAATTCATTCTTTTTCACCGCTGACTAGCATTCCGTTGAGTGGATGTAGAACTCATCCTCCTGAAGCAAGATTTGGGATAGTTCTAGTTGCTGTTGCTTTGGTATTTTTTTTTAAAGTCAAGACTTCTCTCTATTCATATGATGTATTATCAGTGTTTACAACACATTAAAATAGTTCAATTCAAAAAATGTACTATAAAAATATGCACAGACAATGCCACAGCTGAGAAAGAACTTCTAAGATCAATCCCTTTCACAATAACTACATAAAAATAAAATACCTTGGAATAAATTTAACCAAGGCTATCAAAGATCTCTATGATGAGAATTACAAAACATTAAAGAAAGAAATAGAAGAAGACACCAAAAAAAAAAAAAAAAAAAAAAAAAAAAGGGAAAATCTTCCATGTTCATGTACTGGAAGAATTAATATCATCAAAATGTCCATACTTCTGAAAGCAATTTACATTTTCAATGTGATACCAATCAAAATACCAAGGACATTCTTCTCAGATACAGAAAAAAATGATGCTGAAATAAACAAATGGAAACACAGGAGACCCCAATAGCTAAAGGAATCTTACATAACAAAAACAAAGCTGGAGGCATCACAATACCAGATTTTAAGTTACACTACAGGGCAGTTATAATCAAAACAGCCTGGTACTGGTACAAAAACAGGTGGGTAGGCCAGCACCGCAGCTCACTGGGCTAACCCTCCACCTGCGGCACTGGAACCCCGGGTTCTAGTCCCAGTTGGGGTGCCGGATACTGTCCCGGTTGCTCCTCTTCCAGTCAGCTCTCTGCTGTGGCCCGGGAGGGCAGTGGAGGATGGCCCAAGTGCTTGGGCCCTGCACCTGCATGGGAGACCAGGAGGAGGCGCCTGGCTCCTGGCTTCAGATCAGTGCAGTGCATTGGCCGTAGCGGCCATTTGGGGGTGAATCAACGGAAGGAAGACCTTTCTCTCTCTCTCTCACTGTCTAACTCTGCCTGTCAAAAATAACAATAAAAACAAAACAAACAAACAAACAAAAACAAAAACAGGTGGGTAGATCAACAGAACAGAATAGAAATGCCAGAAACCAATACAAACATCTACAACCAATTTCTATTTGGTAAAGGAGCTAAAACCAATCCTTGGAGCAAAGACAGTCTCTTCAACATATGGTGCTGGGAAAACTGGACTTCCATATGCGGAAGTATGAAGCAAGACCCTTATTTACACCTTAAACAAAAATCCACTCAACATGGGTTTAAGACCTAATTCTAGAACCAAATACCATCAAATAATTGGAGAATATTGGGCAAACCTTGCAAGACATTGGCACAGGCAAGAGTTCCTGGAAAAGACCCAAGAGGCATAGGTAAATCAAAGCCAAAATAAACAAATGGGAATACATCAAACTGAGAAGCTTCTGTACTGCAAAATAAGCAGTCAGGAAAGTGAAGAGGCAACCAACAGAATGAGAGAAATTATTTGCAAACTATACAACTGATAAGGGATTAATAACCCTAATATATAAAGAGATCAATAAAATCAGCAATAACAACAACAACAACAAAAACCAACCCAGTTAAGAAATGGGCAAAGGACTTAAACAGACATTTTTCAAAAGAGGAAATCCAAATGGCCAACAGACACATGAAAAATGCTCAGGATCACTAGCTGTCAGGGAAATGCAAATCAAAACCACCATGAGGTTTCACTTCACCCCAGTTAGAAATCAACAAACAACAAATGCTGGCAAGAATGTAGGGAAAAGGGTACCCGAACTGTAGGTGGGAAGGTAAACTGGTACAGCCACTATGGAAGACAGTATGGAGAGACCTCAGAAATCTGAATAGAGACCTACCATATGACCCAGCCATCCCACTCCCGGTAATTTACCCAAGAGAAATTAAATCAGCATATTAGTTATCTGCACTCCCATGTTTATTGCAGCTCAATTAATAATAGCTAAGACATGGAATCAACCAAAATGCCCATCAACTGAAGACTGGATAAAGAAATTATGGGATATGTATACCATGGAATACTACATAGTGGTTAAAAAAAATTAAATCTGGTCATTTGAAATAAAATGGATGAATCTAGAAAACATCATGTTTAGTGAAATAAGCCAGTCCCAAAGGGACAAATACCATATGTTCTCCTTGACCTGTGGTAACTAATAGAGTACCTAAAAGGCAATCTGTAGAAGTGAAATTGACACTTTGAGAAGCAATGACTTGAACAGCCCTTGTCTTGACTGTTGAGGAATAGTTTTTTTCCCTATCCTATTTGTTGAACTATTTACTTATTATAGACTTTATCATATTATATAAAGTCAACTGAAAATAGATCTTAGTAAAAAATACAAGTGGGAATAAGAGATGCAGGAGGAGGAGAGATGGCAGTGTGGGTGGGAGAGCAGGCATGGTGGAAAGAGTCCCCATGTTCCTGAAGTTGTAAACATGAAGTGTATGAAGTTTGTAACTGTAAAGCTGTATAGTTCTGCATACATTCCTATCGACTTACAGTACAGTTTATAAACTTGCCATGGGACCCCAAATCCCCTTAAGCTGGGTGGTAAAAATACCATCTTAAGTGTTAAAATGATCATATGGGTAGGATTAAGTGTTAAAGTGATCATATAAATAGGATTAAGTGTCTGATAATAATAATAGATGGAATTAGAAAGGAGTGAATGCTCCAACAGGGAAAGCAGACCACACAGCAGACTCACAGAATGATGATTGCTTTAAGTAACACTCTGACCTCAGAATCAGCTCTTAAGGCACCCTGGTCTGGCTGAAAAATCCACAAGAGCATTTCAGGTATGGAAAACGAAGACACTGTGGCAAAAAATGTCCTAAATGACGTATCTGGGTGAGACTCCAGTGGAAAGAAGGGGCAATCAAAGGAGGATGTACATTTCTCTGAAGGCAGGAGAGAACTTCCACTTTGCTTATGGCCTTGTCTAAATATTGAAGGAGTCTGTGAGTTCAAAAGGCTTCCATAGTAGCTCAAAAGACAGGTCATCGTCCCTCTACCCCTCCTGGACTTTTGGGCTAATGTAATCCCATACAACTCCTGCTTTATAAAAAACAAAAGGGGGGAATGTTAGGAAAATGGTGCAGTTTTATCTATGGTGTGATCTACACCTTGATCTACATCCTAGGCTCTAGCCCCTGCTGCCATTGCTGGAAGCCAGGTGGCCACATGGCCTGACCACCAGTGTCAAGCTCCACCCCCATCCTAATGGGATTCGTTGCTCCTGCTTCCCTGCCCGCCCTCCAGCAAAGTTTTAAAAGGACCTGTTCCTGAACACGTGGCTCCCTCTTGCTCTCTCTCTCTTGCTGTCTCACTGTCTCTCTGCTCCCTCTCAGCTTCTCTCTCTCCTCTCGTCTCATGCTCGCTTCTCTCTCCTCGCTCTCTCTTCTCTTCTCTGCTCTCCTCACTTCTCTCTGCTCCTCTCTCAGCTTGCTCGCTCTCTCTCCTCTCCTCTCCTCTCCTCTCCTCTCCTCTCCTCTCTCTCTCTCTTACTCTCTCTTACTCTCTCTTTTTCCTTCTTCACTCCTTCCCTCTGGTCTGCTGGGTTTTCCCCAATAAACCCTTTTCCTTAAAAAAAAAAAAAAAAAGGCTTCCATAGCCTATGCAGCTCATGTCAAGAACCTTGGGTGATCACTGACATCATACATAAGAGTGTTAACTGTTAACAACAGGAGTCACTGTGCACTAACTCTTCATGTAGGACCTCTGTTCTCAAAGTGTTGTAGTATGAGAGTTAACAGTAAAACTTGTTCTCAAAGATTTATTTCATTTTAGTGTATTACATGGAAGATATTCTTATGTCCCATAAGTTTTAGTTCTGCCTAAGTGTCCAACTCCATTGCTTGTTTTCTTAGGTGCTTCCTTAATTAATGATAAAATTCATTCTCAAGGATTTACTTTCTTTTAGTGTATTAAGTGGAGGATATTCTTTTGTCTCATAAATTATAGTTATGTCTAAGTGCTCACAAAAGATATATCATTCTTGGGTTCTTTAAAGTTAATTAAGTTTCTAAAGAAAAAAAAAGAAGTGAAATTAACTTCAAGATGCAATGACTTTGAACAGCCCTTGTCTTGACTGTTGAGGAACAGTTTTCTTTTTATCATGCAAATTGTTGAAATCTTTACTTAGTATAAAGTTGTCTTCTGTAAATAAAGTTAATTGAAAATGGATCTTAGTGGAGAATGGGACTGGGAATGGGAGAGGAAGGAGGAGGACGGTGGGAGTGTGGGTGATAGAGCAGGTATGGTGGGAAGAATCACTATATTCCTAAAGTTGTGCTTATGAAAAGCATGAAGTTTGTATTCCTTAAATAAAAGGTTTCTGGGGAAATAATAATAATAATAAAAAAATAAAAAATTAAAAAATAGTGTAGTTGATACACAATTAGTAGCTATTTCAGTAACATGCTAATATAACATATGTGTGGTTCCTTACATTCTTCTAAGTGTAGTTATTTACTTCTTCGCATTGTGGGGGAGTGTTGGTGCAGGGCTGAGGCCCTGCTGATCACCCCATCACTGGCGGTGCAGCAGCGCTGACTGCCCTTGCACTGGTGAGATGGTGCTGCAGCACCTGTGTGTGCTCTCAGCCCTTCAAGTTCCAGAGCGCACTGGAACTGACGAGGCCAGCGCTGTGGGCCGGGGCTGCACCCGCACGTAGCCCTGCTGCAGGGCAAAGTTAAAGTGCAGAAGCCTCACCCTCATCAAGGCCCTGAGGTGCCCTTAGGTCACCTGAAGGGATTCTGCTGCTTTCTTCACGTGGGACTCCATGTCACATCTCTCATTCAAAGACAATCCGAAGCGGCTGGGAGAGTGGGAAGATGGAGGGGCGCTCTGCTAGCAGCGTCCCAGGGAGACCCGGGGAGCCAAGAGCAACAAGAATCCACGGCCACACCACTGAACACTGCAAAGATGCCCATGGCCCAGGGCCAGGAGCAGCAGACTGGTTTCAATGCCACTGAGCAGGGCTCAATGCAGAGTGACTGTCCTGAAGGCCTGGTTAGGACATGAGTGGAGGCTGTCTGTGTGGAATGCTCTTCCCAGGACAGGAGGAGGTGACAGGCTGTGTGGTGGCTATCTCAGTGAGACAGAGGACCTGGCGACCAGAGGTCATCCCTGCCTAGTGCCTGCCTTTCCAAGCCCCCAGAAACAGAAACTTTGCCACAAAAGCAGAAAACATGGCAGAGGGCAAATCAGAGCTGGCTGAAATGAAATCTCCACCAACTCGGTAGCAGGGGACAATAAACAGAAATCAAGTGCCGTTATGGAAGAACCAAGTTTCATTTCTTGATACCCACATTTGCAGACAGAATTTCTAACTGTAACAGAGACTCTTAACCCCGTCGCTGCCTCTGCAGACAGGGAATACTGGACTAGTGTGGGGGTAAGGCTCATTTTCCTTGTCTATATTTTTGCACTAATTGAACTTTTATATTTATTGAGTTTTAAATCAATTTGAATATTTTAACTGAGTTGGTAGAGAGTACATCCAAGAGAGCTGATGTGGAAGAGTTTCTCGGTTCTATTCCAACACCATCAAATGCTTGGAAGAGTAACTAAGCTGTTACTTTCATTCACAAAAACAGGAATATTGCTTTATGTCTTTATGTTCCTTGCTTTTTAACCTAAAGTCATTTGTGCATGAGATTAAAAAAAAAACTTAGACACAAATGAATTACATAAAATCAAATGAAAAGTTCATTAGATAAAGAAGCATATAACTTGTGGGCTGGTGCTGCGGCTCACTTGGCTAATCCTCTGCCTGCAGCACTGGCACACTGGGTTCTAGTCCCGGTTGGGATGCCGGATTCTGTCCCGGTTGCTCCTCTTCCAGGCCAGCTCTCTGCTGTGGCCTGGGAGTGCAGTGGAGGATGGCCCAGGTGCTTGGGACCTGCACCCACATGAGAGACCAGGAGGAAGCACCTGGCTCCTGGCTTCGTATCGGCGCAGCACGCCGGCTGCAACGCACCAGCCACAGCGTCCATTTGGGGGGTGAACCAACGGAAAAGGAAGACCTTTCTCTCTGTCTCTCTCTCACTGTCTAATGCTGCCTGTCAAAAAATATATACATATAAAAAGATTTTAAAAAAGAAGCATATAACTTGTGAACGATTTAAGTTTTAAACCTGACCTACCTGTCCAACACTGAACAGATGTAACTTAAGTTCATTATTTTCTCTTTTGGTCTGTCCCTAAAAATTCAAACTAAACAATGCACCTGACACTACCGGTTTTGTGAGAAACATGCTCAGATAAGAGAGGACACTTGACATTTGAAGCAGATTTTGGGGGGACAGAGTCATGGAATTTGACTATCCGTGGCACCCCCAGACACTGTTTCTATCTGCTGGTGTGGGACAGGGCATGGATACACACAGATCTCTTTTCCTCATTGCCACAAAGCAGCGAGTGGGTTTCTGATTTTTCTATGGGATAAAAATAACTGAAGGCAATATTATAAGACAAAAATGTTCACTGGAGAACAAGAGTTTCCAACACATACAAGGTTCCAAAACAAAGAGAGGCTTTGTTAACATTATTGGACATATTTCACTGGGATATATGATTTTATTAGATACTAGTTTCTGACTCTAGGGAGTTTATTTGTAAGGGGCACGAAGAATCTGGTACTGTTGTTTGATCTTCTATGATTCTGCTATAATGCTACTTTGTTTTAAAAGATTTATTTACTTATTTGAAAGGCAGAGTTACAGAGAGAGAGAAAGCAATCTTCCATCTACTGGTCCACTCCCTCAAATGGCCACAAGAAGCAAGACTGGGTGAGGCTGAAGCCAGGAGCCAGGAGCTTCTTCTGGCGTCTCCCAAGTGGGTGCAGGAGCACGTGGGCCATCTTCCACAGCCTTCCCAGGGGCACCAGCAGGGAGCTGGATCAAAGTGGAGCAGCCAGGACTGGACCTGGTGCCCAAATGGGATGCTGGTGCCATACCTGGTGGCTTCACTCATACGCCACAGCATCGGCCCCTAAAATGTTATTTTCCTGAATATATATTTCACAGATTATGTAATATAAGATATATTTAATGCTTGTTTTTCATGCAACTGTAACTGAGGGAGACTTGAGGACTCGGTTAAATAAATTAGCTTAATACTATTTTCTTTTTTTGGAGGGGGACAGTCAGAGTTAGACAGTGAGAGAGAGACAGAGAGAAAGGTCTTCCTTCCCTTGGTTCACCTCCCAAATGGCTGCTACAGCGGGCGTGATGCACTGATCTGCAGCCAGGAGTCAGGTGCTTCCCCCTGGTCTCCCATGTGGGTGCAGGGCCCAAGCACTTGGGCCATCCTCCACTGCACTCCCGGGCCACAGCAGAGAGCTGGCCTGGAAGAGGAGCAACCAGGACAGAATCCAGCATCCCAACTGGGACTAGAACCTGGTGTGCCGGCGCTGCAGGCGGAGGATTAGCCTAGTGAGCCGCGGCACTGGCCAGCTTAATACTATTTAACAATACTCATTTTATGATCCTATCTGTGCTTACAGGAGAGAAACAGTCTGATAGGCAAATGCATCACAGGAGGAAGAAAGAGAGAGGAAGGGAGAGATGGAGGGAAGGACAGGGAAGAGGGTAGGAAGAGGCAAGGAACTAACTGGTGCTGAGTGCTCCCATGACAGGAGGCAAGGTGTCAGAACCTGTCACTCATCTATGTCCAAGACAATACGGGAAGGACAGCGTTTGCCCGACCTGCTGTAAGGGAAGGGAGCTCTGTGAGGGAAAGCAGCTGTTTGCTTCTCCCAAGGTGGCCAGGCAGCAGGCGGCTTGCTCACGGCTCAACCCTGGCTTGGTCTCAGCATCTCTGACACCGTTCGTTCCACAAGGTCATCCACAAAGCCCGATAATGAGAGGCTCCTCTTTTATCATAGTTTTTCCTTTTCTTTTTCTTCTGCTGCTTCGTTTCATTTAATCTTTTTTTTTTTTTTTTTGACAGGCAGAGTGGACAGTGAGAGAGAGAGACAGAGACTTCCTTTTTGCCGTTGGTTCACCCTCCAATGGCCGCCGCAGTCGGAGCACCGCGCTGATCTGATGGCAGGAGCCATGTGCTTATCTTGGTCTCCCATGGGGTGCAGGACCCAAGCACTTGGGCCATCCTCCACTGCACTCCCTGGCCACAGCAGAGAGCTGGACTGGAAGAGGGGCAACCGGGACAGAATCCGGCGCCCCAACCGGGATTAGAACCCGGTGTGCCGGCGCCGCAGGCGGAGGATCAGCCTATTGAGCCGCGGCGCCAGCCTCATTTTATTTAATTTTAAAGAGGCCCAGTGAAGGAGATTGTGGACAATAATGGCTACAGTGAACTGACTTTGTAGAATATTTGAAAGAAGAAACAAGTACCTGGTTTTTAAAGTAAAAAAAAAAAAAAGTTGTTTAAAAGTATGAAAAACCATAGCTTAAGTAAAAGGGACACAAAATCTATAACTTTGGCCAAGAAAGCATATATTAGATCAGTCGTGAAAATGCGTGATGCACAATAAATCACATTGTATTGATCCAAAAAGCAACAGAATTTGAACCACATAAAAGTCACATTTTGTATTTGTCAAGAAAATTCACTCAAGAAAACAAATTAACTTGACAGGAAGAGCTTTCCTTGAAAGAAACAAATTGTTTGATAACATCTATATTAATAGAATATCAAAAAGCCAAATGTCAAGAATAGTAGAGAATTTTTCCTGGGTAAAAAGGGTGCTTAGAGTGTTTTTAAATCATTTTTATTATTTTGTTTTTTTCTTAATAAGGATTTTCAATTGATTTTAAGAAAACTTTATCTAGCATGTATTTATAGAGACGTTGAATCCTGCTGTCGATAAACTGTTCCTTTAAATGGCACATAAGTAACAGGACTCTAGGTTTCTGTCTAGTCTAGTATTTGTTCTATATTTATACTACCTAGATGTATATTTCTTTCTAAAAAAGACATGAAAGTTCACCCCTAGGTACTGAAAGCCCAGCACTCTCTCTACCTGTCCGTCATCTTCCATTCTTAGATCAAGGACCACTTTTCCAAGAAACTCCCACAGGAGTCATCTCTGCTCTCCTGGACTCTGTCATTTGTATGCCTCTATCACATTTAAGGATTTATGTCTTGGATTAAAACTTCTCAAAAGTGTATTTCTAGTATCTCCTCTACTAAACTGTTAGATTTTTGAAAAAACTGTATCCTTTTAAAATTTACTATACTTGCCTAAATAAAATAATTACTGAGAAATCTTTGTTAAGACAGTAACAATAAACAAAAACAAGAATGAATATCTGGGGCCAGCACTGTGGCATAGTGGGTAAAGCCGCTGCCTGCAGTGCTGGCATTCCATATGCCCGCCGGTTCAAGTCCCAGCTGCTCCACTTCAAATCTAGCTCTCTGCTATGGCCTGGGAAAGCAGTAGAAGATGGCCCAAGTCCTTGGGCCCCTGCACCCACGTGGGAGGCCCAGAGCAAGTTCCTGTCTCATTGCTTCGGACTGGCGCAGTTCCAGCTACTGCGGCCAATTGGGGAGTGAACCAGCAGATGGAAGACCTCTCTCTCTGCCTTTCCTTCTCTCTCTGTTTAACTCTGCCTTTAATAAATAAATAAAATAATCTTAAAAAAAAAACCCACTGTATATCACTTGTTGACATGTGAGAATGAGATGCTTATTCCTCCTCTGGTTTTTTTTTTTTTTTTTTTTTTTTGACAGGCAGAGTGGACAGTGAGAGAGAGACAGAGAGAAAGGTCTTCCTTTTGCCGTTGGTGCACTCTCCAATGGCCGCTGCACCGCGCTGATCTGATGGCTGGAGCCAGGTGCTTCTCCTGGTCTCCCATGGGGTGCAGGGCCCAAGAACTTGGGCCATCCTCCACTGCACTCCCTGGCCACAGCAGAGAGCTGACCTGGAAGAGGGGCAACCAGGACAGAATCCGGTGCCCCGACCAGGACTAGAACCCGGTGTGCCGGTGCTGCTAGGCGGAGGATTAGCCTAGTGAGCCGCGGTGCCAGCCACTTCCTCTGGTCTTGAGCCTTGCTTGGATTCAGATGTAATTTAAAAGTTCATATTAGCGTTTTCCATTTATCATTAATGTAATTGTCTAAATAAAGGCACTTGGTGTCAAAGAAAGTACAAGTTCATATATTCCATTCCTCTAGATTACAGAGTGATTCTAGTGCAGGGTCAACAGACCTATTCTTTCAAAGTCAGCAAACATACAACAAATTGCTAACAGAGTCTGGTATCCATTTATGCATTTAATGAGATTTAATGAGTGAATTTCTGTCCACTGTTTTGTGCTCTCAAAATCCCACGGAGTTTCACTGAATAGCCTTCAAGGCAAAGACTGGAATCTAAGTAACGAGGTGACCCCACAGCTTAGAAATCAACTGAAAGTGTGACTCAAATCATTTATCACTTCAAATAAACATTCCCCTTATTTCAACTGGTGTAACTGTGATTATTAGATACGTGATGGTGGGGTATTTCCTATGCAACAATCTTATAAAACTGAAAAAAATAACCATGATCTTGCTTTTAGAGGAGCTCCTAGATTCAGTTCTTAAAGAAGTCGAGAAATAGGCATTGCATACAGCTGGCCATTAAGGCCAGCTCCACAGCTTGACAATTCTCTCTGATATCTTAGCACCAAGCAATAATTTAATTTTAAGTAATTTCTCCTTAAGGGAAGCAGTCAGCATCATCTTTAGTACGAAAGACACCAAGGTGAGGCGGCTTACCATATATTTGGATTCAATTCCAGCTGCTGGTAGGAATCAAAGTCATCTCGCAGGATAATGCTGTCACTGTGCAATTCCGCTGAAAGAACAACAAAGCATTCAGGAAAAAAAAATATATATATGATGATAGTAGATTCAATTTGAAAAAGTGCTGCATGAATGAGGAATAACAGTATTTTCAATTAAAACTGAATTTCAAGTGAGCAGTTAATTACATTTGCTTTGTTCCCACATTGCCAAGGGACAAAAATAAAAGACTTCTGGTGTTGAGATGCCTGGAAGTCTGGGGACCAGAGCACCCAAAGAGAAATCAACTGAATGCCATTGGGCAGGAGAGGCCAGAAGGCCAAGGTCAGCAGCAACTTAGGAGGAGAGGCCGCCAGGTCTCCCACGGGAAAGTGACTCATTGATCAGACAAACCTTGAACTCACTTCAAAGCATGGGAGGGGATGAAATACACGGGCTGGAGGATGCAGTACCGACCGACCCGTTTTCCCGTTTTCTCCTCCTTCCTACTCTTCCTCTTGCCCTGGCTCCCTTTCTCTCCTTTCCTATAAACTCACTCTGTTTTTTTTTTTTTTTCTTTTTTTTTTCCAAGGTGTTTCAAATTGTTAAATTCTTTTTGGTCTCGTTTTGTCCTCACATCTGCACAGGAGACACTGTCTCCATGGGTGAGTAAAATTCCCAAATAAAACCCATGTAGATGCCAGGAGCAATGCCAGGGCACTATCAATGGTTTTCGAGTAACATCACTACCCTTGAGATTGCATTAAACACCCATTTTTTAAGCTCCAGAAGAACTTGGAGCATGCCAAGAACAAAGAGTGTTTTTTTTCCACACACTAGAGAGAACATATTCCCACTGAGCAGGGGGTAGGCAAATTGAAACAATTTCCAAGCCTTCTATGGTGTAAGTGTGTTCATTTTTAAGCTTGTGCAAGAAATGCTAATTATTTCTATACAAGTTGTAAAAATTAATTTAGCACTTTTAAAACCCTTTCATCTGATTCCCACGGTTTGCTGAGGAAGTTTGTGCCAGCTAATATAAATTCTCTGGGCCTTTACACTTTTCCTTTGAGCTAGTTAAGCAGAAGCCTTTTGGGAAAATTAAAATCCTATCATCTGATTAACAAAAATCTGAGCACAATTTTTATTTTGTTCCAAGATTTTTTTTTTCTTTATGAGCTCACTCACAATTCTCTGAATTCACTGGGCAATTAAAATCACTTCCAAATAGCAGGGAAAAGACTCCCCAGTTCTGTTCGGTGACCTCCCTATTTCTGGCGGTCCTCACCCCCTGGGCACAGGTGAGCCAGCAGGCGGGTAGGTAATGAAGTCACCGGCACTGGCGAATCAGCACACGCTGTGAGCTCTGGCTGCTCGGATGCAAAGCCGCAGGCGTGAGAGCAGGGAGGAGATGGAGATCCACTGGAGAGAATGCTGGGATGGACAGTGATTTAATGAGTCCTCCGAGCGACTGGATGCAGTGCCCGAAATGCCTACAGGGTACAGCTCTCTGATACCTGATGCTGGTGGGGTCTCGGCTGGCCCAGCGCGGGTCACCAGCCTGTCTCCATGGCCAGGAGAGCATCTAAGCACTGATGATGTTTGCCTGCCAAATAAGGGGAGCCCCAAGCTGTAGCATTACATGAAAGGGGAGCTGCTCAAGGCAGGTTTTCCAGAGAGAAAAAGGAGCTAATTGGGTTTATAGGTTGAAAGGAAAAGCCCAAGAGACCAATAAGTGACCCATCCGGGAGTCCCTCGGTGACAGGCGTCTGCAAAGCCTGGCCCTGCTCCGGTACCTTCCTGTTTTCATTCTTATTCAGCACAGTAGCTTAGGGAGTTTCTTCTTTACACGTGAGAAATCTAACTTGTAAAGATCACTTGTTTCCCAGAACCAATTTTTTTTTTTTTTTTTCAAAGGCATTAAGTGGGTATGTCTCCCTGGGTCTTTGTTCATATATTTTTATTTTTATTTATTTCCAAATATCTATCACTTACTAGACAGTTTACAAATACACATTCTATTCAAGGCTCATCTCAACGCAAGCAGGTGGGTACTGTTATTAATTCCATTTTGTGGACAGGGAAACTGAGGCACCCAGAGAGCTCAGCATCACAGGATTCACAAAGTGGCACAGGTGAGATGAACCCAGGCAGTGTTGGCTCCAGAATCAGTGCTCTTAACCCTTTCACAACCTTGCCTCAAGGACAGTGGGACACGGAATATGTGACACTGTAAAATACCATGGTGCCATTTTTAAGGGCAATGACCACCTGATTTCCCTTTTGGACAAAGCTTTGCTAAACTCAACAGAAATCTCAAATCTGAAAGGATCTTAGCTCCTCTATAGTCATGGCTCCTTCTTCATGACCCCTATGATGGGCAGGTGCTTTAGGGAACGTTCCTGGTGAGAACACTGGGCCACAAGCTCACACTCAGTGGGATCCCAAGGGGGCAGGGTATGAAAGCCTTCGCACTCGCTCAACCTGAGCCACATAGTCACCTCTCAGGGACGAGCCTAATCCTGTCCTGAGTCTGGTTTCAGGGACTGATCAGCAAATCCAGCAGGTCCATGGATTTCTGCACCTCTGTGCCACCTGCCCACACAGGCAGAAGGGCAAAGCAAGACCAAAAGTAAGGTAAGTGATATCCCGGTCTTCGGCACTCACCTAGGTGTGGGTGTATCGTGGCCTCTGTTGGAGCTGGACAGAGGAAAAAAAGGAAAGAGAATCTATTAATAACAAAAGCAAATACCAGTAATAAATAATCACAAATGCAGCTGCAATATGTAGGTCACACTAAACAAATCAAATGGCTAGAGACTTAAATCTTTTCAGGAGCAATAAAACTGCTGATACACATCCTATAAAGCAAGAGAGCCAAGTCTCTATCTAGTTATATTTAAAGTAGTGGAGTTCCCCCTTGGAGGTAGAAATCTCTTCCATGCAGGATAGTCACTGGGTCAGGGAGCTCTTGAAACACATAGGGTGAAGGTGACATGAAAGACAATGGATGTGCCAAAACCCTTGTAAGCCCAGCTGGCCACTGCACTGTGCATTCAGAAAAGGAAACAAAAGGCACCATCGGTGTTTCCAAGGCGCTCAGCCCCTGGTGTGGCTGATTACAGCACAGTCACCGAGCGGTAGGCCGGTGTTCAGAGGTTGCTGGAGTGAGGCAGGGGGACCAGGAGGGGCGGTAATCCAGACAGACTGCAGGCAGCCAGGTATCAAGCGAGGTTTCCAGAGGAGACCATTTTCCCACCGAGTTTCCGAAGGCTAGTAAGAGGGAGACAGGTGGGGGAGGGGGAGAAACAGGTGCTTCTTCCTGGAGAAAAACACACTGGCACAGAGAGCTAGGAGGGAACAGTCGCTTGGGAGAACCAGAGTTCAACCTGATGGAATGAAAACTCAACAGACAAGAGCAGAAAAGGTGATGCTGGAAGTACTGGGAGGGCAAGAAGACAGAACTGGACAATGTTAGAGCTGTGGCCTCTTATACCGGAGCTTGATGCTCTCCTGTGGTCATCACATGTGAGCGAAGGGTGGTGGGCTCAAATACACATTTTAAGAAAGGGCACTTGGTACACTGGCTGACACTTTTACCCCACACAGAATGCCTGGGTTCAATCCCTGTCTCTAGCTCCTGATTCCTGCTTCCTGCTAATGTGGACCCTGGAAAGCAGTGATGATGGGTGCCTGTCACTCATGTTGGAGATCTGAATTAAGTTCCTGTCCTAGCTCCCAGCTGCAGCCTGGCCCAGCCCATTGTATACATCTGAGTGGTGAGCCAGCAAATGGGATCTCTCTCTCTCTCTCTCTTGCTCTCTCTCTCCTTCTCAAATAAATACATAATTTCTAAACATTAAAATAAAAAATTAAGAATATTCCCTCTAAAAGAATATGGAGACAAGCCACATTGACCAGGCAACCCTTTGAATATTTCATTTTTCTCAAAGAATTTCCAAATCTATGAACAATTGTAGTTCACCACCTATAAATTAAGAATTCATTACAGATATTTTTAAAACTTATGTGTTTGTCAAAGAAGAATTTACAAAAAAAAAAAACACAGAAGAAAAGAAGATGCAAAATGAAAAAATTTCTATCAAGATGGCAGTGGTTCAGCCATGTTACATTGAAATCCAGACTTGGCAGCATGTTAAACAAGACACCAATACCTGTCGTACTGCTTGGTGTGAATATATTACACATCTTGGGAACACTCATGCTTAGGTCTTTGCAGCAGCCTCCATGGAAAATGTCATGGACGGAGCTATTAGAGCATTTCCATAGGTACTTGCAAATGCTCTGAACTGGCACCAGTTTATAGGACTCTTGAGAAAGACCATGATAGATTTAATGAGCGGGTGTTTGGTGTCAGTGCTTATTGATTAAGCCATAGAAAGGTTTTGACATTCATTGAACTGTCAACTTTAATTTAAGATTTTCTTGAGATAAAGGAATACTTGCCAATTAGCCAATAATCAGTGACAAAACATGGTGCAAGGATGTATATTCTCTCACCAACATCACACTGCACACAAACAAGCTAAATCTGAAGCTTTAAGGAGAACAAGAGTTTATTTGTAGACAGCTGAAAATAGGAGAATTTATTTTGAAATCAAAACTTCTAAAATACAAATTAATAATGACTTTACAAAAAAGACAGTTTTAAGAGAGAAGGGAGCTGAAGGAGAAGCCAACACATCCCTAATAAAGCAGATATCTATTGAGAACATCCTGTTTATATATAAAGTCTCTAGATGAACCCAAGGAATTTGGCCCAAGAGGCTCTACTTTATCTACTGTGTGGATTGCTCTTCACAGAGTCTTTGCTGCAACAGGGACTATTTTTGTTGTCTGCTTAAGATAATTTGTTTATTATGTCCATTATTAGCTGAATTGCAAGAGGGATTCTTTGTAACAAGTTAATGCTAAGAAGGGGAAAAGCATGTATCTAAAATATGGAATTTAAAAACAAGCCCTGGACAATAAATTAGCTAAGTTAACGGTAAGAAAAGTTATGACAATTATTAATTAGGAATACTTACTACTTAGTCCATTGGTTAGGTAAGCATAACCAGATACTGATGGAAATATCAAATAAGCCTCCTACTTTATTGCAAATGATCTTGGAGACTGAAACCTGGACCTAGTAAGGAGAATGAGTTATGGGATTATTTTTAAAAAGACTTATTAGGGGCCGGCGCTGTGGTGCACTGGGTTAACATCCTGACCTGAAGCCCCGGCATCCCATATGGGTGCCGGTTTGAGACCAGCTGCCCCACTTCAAATCCAGCTCTATGCTGAGGCCTGGGAAAGCAATAGAAGATGGCTTAAGTCCTTGGGCCTCTGCACCCAGTGGGAGACCCAGAAGAAGCTCCTGGCTCCTGGCTTTGGATAGGCGCAGTTCTGGCCACTGCGGCCAATTGATGAGTGAACCTTCGAATGGAAGACTAATTAATTTATTTGAAAAGCAGAGAGAGAGAGAGATTTTTCATCCACTGGTTCACTCTCCAGATGGCACCAATGGGCAAGGCTAGGCCATTCCAAAGACAGGAGGCTGAAACTCTTTCCGGGTCTTTCCCATTCGTGACAGGAGTCCAGGTACTTGGGCCAGTGTCTGCTGTTTTCTTAGGTGCATCAGCAGGGAGCTGGATCAGAAACTGAGTAGCCAAGACTCAAACCAGTGCTCTGGTATGAGATGACAACATTGCAAGAGGTAGCTTCTTCACTCACCTCAGTTGTCTATGCAAACTGAGAGCTATCTGTTCTAAAGCATTTTGACATACAAAATCCTTTATAGCCCCTCCTATGTCGTAATCATGAAGGGAGGGCTTATATTAAGAGACCCCTTGAATTAGAATTTATAAGCAGGGAGGTTCAGCTCTGTATGTTGATAAACCTCTCTGGATGACACTGATATAGCAAATGATTTAAAGATCATTGGTCCTAACCACACAATCCAGTTCTTATTTTCATAGCATGCTGAACTACTTTCTGTATGGTGTTAAGTGTTTATGTTTTCTCCAAAGGAGAAATATGTTCCTCAAAGGCATAAAATATGCCCATCTAAGACATCAGCCAAAGTTGGCAATAGTTTCTCAACCAAGACTGAATTCAGTTGAAAACTACTAGTTACATGATGTAATTGTATTGTATTTTACAATATTTTAGAAAATACCGAGTTTAGGGTCCAAATCTTCAAAAATTGCCCTAATATCCCTGTAACATTTCCAGAAGGCTCTTCAGTCTAAGTGGTCTGGGTAGCTAAAGAGTCCATGAGGTATACATCCAGATTTAATTAAATGCAACAAATTGAAATTGTTTTAAATTCATTAATTAGGAAGACTGAACTGAATAGTTTTTAACAAAAACACATATATCTGCTATCTGAGATAACATTATTTTATCAAAAGAGGAAGGTATTTTAGTACACAGTACACTTAATGAAAGGAAAAGCACAATTTCCTTGAAAATAAATATCCATACCATATGGTATAAAAATGGCCCACAGCGCTGTGGCATAGTGGGCAAAGCCAATGCCTGCAGTGCTGGCATCCCATATAGGTGCCAGTTTGAGACCGGATGCTCCACTTCCAATCCACTGGGAAAGCAGTGGAAGATGGCCCAAGTCCTTGGGCCCCTGCACCCACATGGGAGACCTGGAAGAAGCTCCTGGCTCCTGGCTTCAGATCAGCACACCTCCAGCTGTTGTGGCCATCTGGGGAGTGAACCAGCAGATGGAAGACCTCTCTCTCTCTCTGGCTCTACCTCTCTCTCTGTATAACTGTGACTTTTGAGTAAAATCAATAAATCTTTGAGGAAAAAAAGTGGCCCTCTGGAAAAACATCATGCTGAGTGAAATAAGCCAGTCCCAAAGTGACAAATATCATGTGTTCTCCCTGATCGGTGACAACTGAGCACCTAAAAGGAAACCTATAAAAGTGAAACTGACACCATGAGAAACAATGACTTGATCAACCCTTGTCCTGTCGAGGAACGGCTTACTATTTTATTCTTTTTAATATTTTCTTTTTCTATGTATACCATTGATTGAACTCTTTAACTAACACACAATTATTCTCAGGAGTTTAAATCCAGCTGAAAATTGATCCCTGTTAAAAATAAGAGTGGGAGTAAGAAAGGAAGGAGATGCACAGTTTGGCACACACTCACTCAGACTTACCCCTAAGGGTGAAGCTAGAAACATGCCATGGGACTCTCCAAATGCCATTAAGTTGACAAGTACCAATGCCATCTTACTAGTTAAAGTGATCAGTTTAAGTTCATAATTTTTCATAAAGATAACATTAAGTGTCAATAAGACCAGTGTCTGCTAATAATAACTGATAGAATTAAAAAGGGAGAGAATGACCCAACATGGGAAGTGGGATACACAGCAGACTCATAGAATGACAGAAACCCTAAACAGCACTCTGGCCTCAGAATCAGCCCTTAAGGCATGCGGATCTGGCTAAAAAGCCCATGAGAGTTTCTCAGGCATGGATAGCTAAGACACTGTGGCAAAAATAAATAAATAAATAAATAAATAAATAAATAAATAAATAAATAAATGAAAGACCTCTGTGAGTGAGATCCCAGCAGAGAGAACGAGCCACCAAAGAAGGAGGTAACTTTCTCTGAAGGTAGGAAAGAACTTCCACTCTGACTATGACCTTGTGGAAATAAGGTTGGTGTATGTGAACTCAAGAGGCTTCCAGAGCCTGGGCAATTCATTAAAAGAGCCTCGGATGATTACTGACATCATAAATAAGAGTGTCAATTGTTAAATCAACAACAGGAGTCACTGTGCACTTGTTCCCCATGTAGGACCTCTGTCCTTAATGTGTTGTACTATGAGAATTAATGATAAAAATAGTCTTCAAAGAGTACTTCATACTTTGGGTGTCTGTGTGGGTGCAAACTGTTGAAATATTTACTTAGTATATATTAAGTTGATCTTCTGTATATAAATATAATTAAAACTGAATCTTAATGAAGAATGGGATGGGAGAGGGAGTAGGAGATGGGATGGTTTGTGGATAGGAGGGAGGTTATGGAGGGAAAAGCTGCTATAATCCAAAAGTTGTAATTTTGAAATTTATATTTATTAAATAAAAGTTCTCTGAAAAAAAAGTGGCCCACTGGGAAGGCAGTGGAGGATGGCCCAAGTGCTTGGGCCCCTGCACCCTCGTGGGAGACCAGGAAGAAGCACCTGGCTCCTGGCTTCAGATCGGCATAGCTCCAACCATAGTGGCCATTTTGGGGGTGAACCAACATAAAGAAGACCTTTCTCTCTGTCTCTCTCTCACTGTCTAACTCTGTCAATTAAAAAAAAGTGGCCCATAATCTAGTGTACTGGACCCGTGAAGATTATTCTAATCATCTCTCACTAGGTGGGCACTTAGATGTGGTGTTATGTAGTCTAAACAAGATACCCAAGCCTGTAGGAAGTTCACCAGCTTTTCCACATCGACGGAGGTAAATGTACCACAGAGAAGTTCAAGCAGCCTGAGGAAGTGCAGATAAATGATCTGTGTCAATATCACTTATCACACTCCCACTTGGACAGTACTTGTCCCGCCTCACACTAGTGAACATGGATGGATGACTAAATTTCTGACTGATGTGGACCTGGTTTGAACGTTGCTACTCTTTGCATTAAATATCAAATGCATGCTCACCAGATAGGCCCTAATTTATTCAGTGCTACAAGTCTTCCCCCGTGGCACATCTCCAAGTCTATCCTTCCTGCTACTTTGCCTTCGGCCTAGTTTTAGTTCGAATCATCAACGCCTTGTAGGCTGCTCAGATGTTTTTATTTCAATGTGTTTGGAGGGTCTGTTACAGGCTCTCTGCCTTTCCTAGGACCCCACACTACCTCTCAACACACACACACACACACACACACCCCTCATACCTTGGCCCTGTTTTTCAGCTCCTCTGAATCTGAAACTGTATAGCCTAAACTGGCAAGTTTTGCTTCTGAAAATGAGAGACAACAAAGATATTCCTGAAGAATTGGGGATTGGCTTTTGAGGGGAAAAAAAACCCATAGCAGAATGCAGCTTCAACAGAAACGCGAAACAGCTTCCAGTTTCTTGCAGGTGTCTCTGTGGTAGTGATGAGAATTCCCTAGCAGCTGAGCTCAGGCAGGTGCAGAGGAGGATGCACTGGCTGGGTGTGAGCTGAGCTGGGCAGATAGCAACCCCGGGCTAGAATGGTTCTGCGGCCAGGTAGGCCCTGTGTGGGGTGGCTCCAGGGCTGATGTAGCTTTGCTGTTAAGACCACACCTAGAGGCTGGGCAGACACTCAGTTTTTATCCTTACACAGAGCTATTAACAGCTCAGGCTATTCTTAGACTTACAAGAGCAATTAAGTGAACATCCTATACTACAGAAAAAGAATCCGCTTCTGAGGAAACAGAGGAATTCACTTTGGTTAATAAAATGAATGAATTACTAAAGCATTTGTATTTCTGTAAGCGTTGGCAGCAACTTAACATGAATAGCTTGTCAACAGGACATTGGTGAGAGATCAAACTTCACATGTGTTTTATTATTTTTTTATTTTAAGATTTATTTATTCGACAGTCAGAGTTACACAGAGAGAGAAGGAGAGGCAGAGAGAGAAGTCTTCCATCCACTGGTTCACTCCCCAATTGGCCACAATGGCTGGAGCTGTGCTGATCCAAAGCCAGGAGCCAGGAGCGTCTTCCGGATCTCCCATGCAGGTGCAGAGGCCAAAGGCTTGGGCCATCTTCTACTGCTTTCCCAGGCCATAGCTGAGAGCTGGATTGGAAGTGGAGCAGCCAGATCTTGAACCGGGGCCCATAAGGGATGCCAGCACTGCAGGCAGCAGCTTTACCCGCTACCCCACAGCGCCGGCCCCTTCACTGATGCCTTAGCAGTCAAGCACAACCACTGTGGGACACCAAACCCTGCAGCTGAATTTCATGGGTTATTCCAAGGTGAGCACTGGCATTGGATAAATAAACCAAACTTTTAATTCAGAACCCCTATTAATTTGTTAATAACCCTAGGCAAGATGGTAACATCATTATTTGTATTAATAGAACATAGCAAAGATGAATGAGTATGTATTTCAATCAACTCTAGATCTCATTTAGAAAAATCACCAACCTCCGTAATCTTTATAAATAAAAAACTTAATGTCATTGAGATCTCTAAAAATTACAGAAACTATGCTCTTTGTAAAGCTTGGTCAGGTTGAAGTTCAGTGGGCTGAGTTGGAAGCTCATCTTAAGCTATGTCATGATGATCAGGAATAGGACGAAGGTGATCACTAGGACTCAACTTAGTCAAAAGAACAGATAAAATATGAAATACTACACAGGTAAGTTAAACTGGAGATTCCACTTTGCTTAAAAAAGAAAGTAAAAGCAAGCTAACGAGATACTGGCATCATGTTAGAGTCTGATAAAGCCATGTTTTCTCACAGCCTGTTTCCAACACATAGGGGCCGGCAGTAGGTTAATTCTCCGCCTTCAGTGCAGGCTTCCCATATGGGCACCAGTTCAAGTCCCAGCTGCTCCACTTCCGATCCAGCTCTCTGCTATGGCCTGGGAAAGCACCAAAAGATGGCCCAAGTGCTCCTGGCTCCTGGCTTCAGATTGGCGCAGCTCCAGCGGTTGCAGTCATCTGGGTGGTGAACTAGCGGATGGAAGACCTCTCTCTCTCTCTCTCCCTCTCACTGTCTGTAACTCTACCTCTCAAATAAATAGATAAAATCTTTAAAAAAAAAAAAAGAATAATGCATGGCATACCGTGACTTGGTTGTGGTTAAGAGAGTCAAACACCTTTCAAACTTGAAAACTACCAATACAGATTGGTAGGAATATTTTTTTACAGAAAAGCATTGATAAATGAGAATTCACTTAATTCCATTATTCAAATCTCTCCTTGAGAGCAGATGAGAAAAAAAATGGAATTTCAAGCATAATGCAATCTTTTCAAATTAGATAGATAAATAAAAGTTCTTGTGAAAATCCAAATTGCTCATAAATGGGCACTTAAGATTTGTTGTTCCAGACTGCTTTGGAGTTGTAGTAGTGCTGCTTATTAGCCCTCTCAATTCTCTCTCCAGTGGGAGCCACTCAGAATATTTGCTTTGTAGAGTACAAAGCTTTGGATCAGCAATGAGATGCTCCAGTGACATTCTAGGTCTTTGCTTAGCTGGGCGTCTCCCTAGATACCAGGCGACTATTAAATGACCTGAAGATTACTAAGATTTCATAGACGAGGCAGAGAGGACGGGAATGGGTTTTTTTAAAAACTGATAAGCTAACGTGTTGAGAATTTTAAAACCCTGAACAACTGTTTCAGAAGCTATTCTAAAATTCAAAAACAAACCAAAAAACTATACTGCAGGGACCCAAGGATTTGGGCCATCTTCTACTGCTTTCCCAGGCCATAGCAGGGAGCTGGATTGGAAATGGAGCAGCCAGGACTTGAACTGGCGCCCATATGGGATGCCGTCACTGCAGGCAGTGGCATTAGCCACTATACCACAGCACCAGCCCCCCTCTTTTTTGTTTTGATTTGCTTTTTTAAAAAAGACTTTTTTTTGAGAGGGAGTTAGAGAGAGAGAGAGGGAGAGACATAGAGAGAGAAAGATCTTCCCTCCACTGGTTCACTTCCCAGATGGCTGCAATAGCCAACGCTGGGCCAGGCTAAAGTCGGGAGCCAGGAGCTTCATCTGGGTCTCCAATAGTGGTAGCAGGGGTCCACGTACTTGGGCCATCATCTGCTTCTTTTCCCAAGCCTTAACAATGAGCTGGATCTGAAGGGGAGCAGCCAGGACTTAAACCACAGCCCACAGCATCCACCCCTTCTTGGCCTCTTTAAGCAGGGATACTACATTTGTTGAAGGAACAGCAGAAAAGGTGTATATTGCTACCTTTTTGCCCTCCTGCATGTTGGCTCTGGTTCCAGAGTCATAAGCATCACAGGTCCCTTCTTAAGGAATGCAAAGGCTCTCCAAAAAATTTATGGAAAACACATATTATGAAAAAACTATGAATGAAATTCAAAAGTTTTTTTTTTTTTTTTTTGCAGCCAAATAAACTCATCTTTTAATTTTACTTTTCCATGAACTTTCTGCAATACCCTTGAGTGATTATATTTTTGGGGTAGAAAATCTTTTCAAAACCTCACACATGCAATGTAAACTAATGGGACCTTCATTGTGGTATGAAAAAAAAAACTCACTTATTACTTTCTTTCCAACCTTTTACACTCAACACCTGTTAAACATCTGCTGCCTCCTGTTACACAGTTACTCTGTGAACTACATCGATTTTCACTTACTAAACATAGTTTCTCTGTTACCTGCAGCTATTCAGAGGATCTCACAGATTATGAGGAGTGAATGCATCCTTTCAGCCCTGGCATTCGGCAAGAGAGAGCCCTAGCAGAGCTTTGCTGATGGCAGTGAAGACTGGAATGTTCCTGTAACTGAAACAGGAAGCAAACGCCTCTAACTCAACCTCAGCTTCTATGCCTTCACGCTAGCTTTCTAGGATTTGGATCTTGGTGATCACAGTAATACTTTTTTTTTTTTTTTTTTTTTTTTTGACAGGCAGAGTGGACAGTGAGAGAGAGAGAGAGAGAAAGGTCTTCCTTTGCTGTTGGTTCACCCTCCAATGGCCACCACGGCCGGCGCGCTGCGGCCGGTGCACCGCGCTGATCCGATGGCAGGAGCCAGGTGCTTCTTCTGGTCTCCCATGGGGTGCAGGGCCCAAGCACTTGGGCCATCCTCCACTGCACTCCCTGGCCACAGCAGAGAGCTGGCCTGGAAGAGGGGCAACTGGGACAGAATCCGGCACCCCGACTGGGACTAGAACCTGGTGTGCCGGTGCCGCAAGGCAGAGGATTAGCCTAGTGAGCCGCGGTGCCAGCCGATCACAGTAATACTTTTCTCAATCACACTTGACTAGCTTAGACTTTTGGATCTTTTAAAGTAAACACTGTAGACATGAATCACTACATGGCGTTTCCACTTGGAAGCCCAAAGTCTTCCCATTATCAGTTATATGCTGAAAGTAAAGAGAAGCTTCCTGTTTAAAAAAGTCTCTGTGTTCCGGCTTGCTCAAGTGTGGGTTCCATAACATTCTCCTGGGTCCTGGCTTTGGATCAGCACAGCTCCGGCCATTGCAGCCATCTGGGAGTGAACCAGCGGTTGGAAGATTCTCTCTCTCTCTCTCTCTCTCTCAGCCTCTCCCCCTCTCTCCCTCTGCCTCTCTGCCTCTCTGTAACTCTGCCTTTCAGATAAATAAATAAATCTTAAAAAAAGAAAGAAATGAGTTGGAGGCATGGCTAAGGAGCTTTTTGATAATATTATTAATTTAAAAGAAAAGCACATTTGAATCAGGTAGGCATTCTTTCTCTCCCCTCTCTCCTTTCCTGCTTCTTCCACTGCCACCCTCCCCTGAATGCATACACACACACACACAAACACATACACATACATACACACACGTGTGTGGTCACGGGAAACTCTGACAGATGCAGGTAGACTGTTATAGGGACTCTCCTGCACGTGTGCACACACACACACACACACACACATGTGTGATCACAGGAAACTCAGATGCAGGTAGACTGTTATAGGGACTCTCCTGCATGCGTACACACACACACACGTGTGGTCACAGGAAACTCTGACAGGTGCAGGCATACTGTTACAGGGACTCTCCTGCACGTGTGCGCACACACACACACACACACACACACAAACATGTGATCACAGGAAACTCTGACAGATGCAGGCAGACTGTTACAGGGACTTCCCTGCATGCGTGTGCACACACACACACACACACACACGTGTGGTCACAGGAAACTCTGATAGGTACAGGCAGACTGTTACAGGGACTCTATCTCCTGGATCATTTTGGAATTCCAGGCCGTAGTTAGTTTTGCCTCAGGTATTCCTTCACCTAATTTGAAATTCAAATGTATTAAATTTCTAAAGCTAAATATGACAAATTAGACATGGTCTGTGAAGTTAGTGTTTAATGAGCTACGGACCAAGACTTTCATCTCCCCAGGAATAATTTCTTTATTACTTTTTGTATTTTATTGCAATAAAGCACCATTTGACCTTCAAGTATGATAATTAAGCTTCCAAAAATGTTATAAATTTAGACTGAAAATAGTCCTCCCTGTGTTCCGGAATATACTTATGATCAGTATAAAAGATGACTTAATATTTAAAGACAGCTAAATTACACACAGAACGACCCATATTAGCAACTATTTTCCCTCCCTTGCCCCTCTTATTTCCCACCTTGATCTGATTTATGTCTTGCAACAACTTTTCATCTTTCATATTCTAAAATGAATGGAATAAGAGCAAAAGAAAATATATCTTTATAACCTACGGCTGGGGGATGGAGACTCCTTTCAGAAAAGATTTACTCTCCTATGAATGACCAGTAATGGCACATTAGGCATTGAAGCCTATGAATCATAGTCTTACCGTGCCCATGCCTCTACCTTTTCTGGGAGATGGCCACACGTGTTTAGAAACTGCCTATGACTAAGCTTTTAAGTGAAAATGAGAATACAAAAAATTTGTACCCTTGGTGAATGTTTATCTTTAAAAAAATCACTAAACATTATTTAAAGAAAAAAAAAAAACCCAGACCTATGGGAACATGAAGAGATAGAGTTCATAATAGGGAGGATGAGAGAAACTGACCAGAAACCAGAGCTCATGTGACTTAAATAATATTCTGAGGCAGAAGAGCAAATCATTAGGGTCATAAGAACTGAGGAAGCAGGAGGAGGAGGAGGAGGAAGAGGGTGAAGAAGGAGCAGAAGGAGAGAAATAGAGGAGGAAGAAAGGGAGGAGGAGGACCACCCTGTAGCTAATGTTAGCACAAAGTGCTGGAGTTCCACTGGCCCTGGGGATCCCAGTGAGGGGTCTATTCTCAGCCTCCCTGCAACTCCTTGTGACAAAGGAATTAAGTCTGCCCCTAGGGAGCGAGTAGAAGTGGCCTGGGTCACTTTCATGGCTGGGTCTTCCCCTAAAGAAATGGTCATGCTTTCCTGGTCTTTCCCCTTTCCTGATGGTAGGAAACACTGAATGCTGCTGCAGCCACGTTGGCCTCTAAATACAGAAGCTGTGTGGAGCTGGTAGAAACCACCTGCTAGCCCTGCACCCCGTGCCTCTGGGATCTCAAGCACTAAAACTTATAACTCCATATCTTACCCACGGTGTTTATGACTGAGAAAAACTTATAGCCATTTCAGCCACCTGTAAGTTGAGGTACTTTGCTTAGTTTAGACGTTCAGTCTACACTCTAATGAAAAGATTTCCCAAGGTTGGAGAAAGGCTCTCTTTTGGTGACTGTTTCCTCCCTCCCTCCCTCCCTCCCTCCCTCCCTTCCTTCCTTCCTTCCTTGGCAGGCAGAGTTAGACAGTGAGAGAGAGAGAGAGAGAGAAAGGTTTTCCTTTTTATCCGTCGGTTCACCTCCTAAATGGCTGCTACGGCCGGCGCGCTGTGCCAATCCGAAGCCAGGAGCCAGGTGCTTCCTCCTGGTTTCCCATGCGGGCACAGGGCCCAAGCACTTGGGCCATCCTCCACTGCACTCCTGGGACACATCAGAGAGCTGGACTGGAAGAGGAGCAATCAGGACAGAACTGGCACCCCAACTGACTGTTTCCTTTCTTTATCTTAGTCACAGTCCTCAAAGCTGGAGTAGAAGTGAGAGCTGACCAGACTGAGTTCTTGTGAGTGATGCTCTGCTGTGCACAGCTCTGCATCCCCAACGCCATGCACGACATTTGCCACAACCAAAGCAGCTCCAGAAACACTAACAGAGTGCACGCTGATAACATCTGCAGGCCATTATTGCTATAATCATTGTTGTTAAAAAGTTATAGTGTTCTCCTGTGTGCCCTCCCTTCCTGTTCATTTATAAATGTCTTCTGCTTTCATGTTCCTTTTCACTTCCCTTCACATATCCAGGGATAAACTGTAGGATGTGCCTTGCTAGAACACAGATTGAAGGAAGCTTACCAAAAAGGCAAATGACTGACTAAGGTAATAAAATGGAGCAATCAAAGATGATGACAAATGAGGGCGGGGAAAAATGTATCCAGTGTTAGGATAATTATGCAGGATGCATGGTCCTAGGACTTAATGGTTCTGAAGAGTTCGTAACATTAAAAGTACACTGCGTTCTCAAGAAAAGGTACAGGGAGACTTGACAGAATTTCTCCTGTGATTTCTTACAATGCACACCGAACGATGGAGTGAAAATGATCAGAAGTAATAACCATCTAACTGTGAGATTCTCAGGGTTGGTCATAGAAAAGCCCATCAATTCAGGAGAGCATAATGCCTAGTCACATTTTTAAAAATATTTATGCAGGTATGGGAGATGCAGGTTGGCTGGAAGTTGAAGGGATAATTGTCATTGGATAATTCTGGAAAGGCCTGCCAGGTCTCTCTTCCTATGTGATTCATTTACTTCCTTGGTTAATATTTGAGTGCCTGGTAAGTGTCAGGCATTGAGCAAATGACGGCTGTGCTGGATCAAGAGTCTAAAGAGCAGAACAAAACACACGTGGAAGTCAATGCATTTCAATGTGGTTTGATGAGCTAAATTCCACCAGCAAGCCTAAGGTGGAAGAGTGATAAAAATAAAGATAGCGGGGGCAGAGAGTCATGAGTTGGATCTTTAGGGATGAATGCAATTTGGCCAATTAGAGGAGCAAGAGGTAACCAGGAAGGTATTACAGGGAAAGAGACAGAGAGGGTGGTAGGGGTGTAACAGCAATTTTGATGAATTCAGTGCTTACAGCAATTGAAATACTGAGTTCGGTGTTAGGTAAGCACAGGAGTGTGAAGAGAGCCCAACTGCAGAGATGAGGTTAGAGAGGCATGGACAGACCAAAGAGGACCTTGACAACCAAGCTACACTAAGCAAGTAGGGGCAGCTATAGGTTTGAGGCCAGGAGTAACAAAATGGGGCTTGCATTTAGCAGTATTTAGCAGATATGTGGAGGTCCTGAGCCTCCCCCCCAAAAAAAAAGTAGTAGGCACAGGAAGAAAAAAGTTGGTTTAAGTCATAAAGCAGATTAAGTAAACCAACCTTAGAAATACTGGGTGTAGACATGGAAGACAGAAAGGAATGAGCAAATAAGTGTTTACTGAAGCCACCAAGCAAAACTTCAATGAAGGGATGCAGATTTGGGTAAAAATAAAATTCAGTATGTAACACACTGAGTTCAAGACACCTAAATGGCATCCAAGCAAAAGCGCTCAGTAATCAGAGCTAACATTACAGAGTATCTGTGTGCTCATCCCTGTGCTATGCACTTCATTATGGCCTTTATTCTCACAGCTTTGGTATGTTCCTCCTGGGCACAGAACATGGTGCCAGGCTCTTGTGCATGGGATGGAATGGCTGAGTGGATCAGCACTATCACTTCCCTTTAAAAAAAAAAAAAAGATTCATTTTTATTTATTTGAAAGGCAGAGTTACACAGAGAGAAAGAGAGAGAGGGAGAAAAGACAGAGAGAGAGCTTCCATCCACTGGTTTACAAATAGCTACAACAGTAGGGGTTGGGCCAGGCTGAAGCCAGGAGCCAAGAGCAGGTCTCTCATGTGTATGTGGTGGCCAAAACACCTGGGTCATCTGCTGCTGCATTCCCAGGTGCATTAGCAGGGATTGTATCATAAGCAGAGCAGCCAGGACTTGAACCAGTGACCATATGATATGTTGGCACTGCAGGTGGTGACTTAACTCATTATGCCACAACGCTGGCTCTACTTTCCCTAATTTTACAGATGAGCACATTGAGACTTAGAAAGCTTACATAACTAGAATGAGTCAGAGAAGAAATTCAAACTCAGGGGGTACAGAGCTACAAACTCCCTGCTCTCAACCACTCTACCTTATTCACTCACAGAAGCAGCACCAAGCAAATGGACAGAGTTCAAGAGATGGACGACCACAGGGGTGAGCAAGATACCCCTCCGCCTCCTTTGCCCCCTGCCTCGCCAAGACTTTATAACATCCCAAAGGAAGCCCAGGACAGAACCACAGCCAACTTCAGAAAACATCATGGGAAGAAGAGGGACTCGTTAAGGAAACTGATTAAGAGCGATGAGGGCCGGTAGGGTGAGGTCACAGTCATTGGTTGGCACCTGCCAGAGTTCTGGTGCCCACAGTGTCGGCAGTGGTGGCCCAGAGATGACACGGTGAGGGGGAAAGCTAAGAAACTTCAGCGTGAGGTAGGAACATGGCCAGGGAGGGACACGTGCAGTCAAACAAGAAATTCTCACTGAAACTAGTGGTGGCCACGTTGTGGTTAAGAGAAAGACACTGAAGCCACAAGGATAGGGCAAAACTGTTGGAGCCAGAATGTAGGGTCAACCTTATGAATATAAAGTAAACTGAAAACAGATCTTCATAAAAATGAAGAGTGGGGACAGGCGAGGGAGGAGGAAGAAGGGTTGGAGCACGGGCAAGAGGGAGGGGAGGGGAGAGATGTCTCTATGTTCCTAAATCCGTATATATGAAGTACATGAAACTTGTATACCTTAAATAATTTTTTAAATAAAATCTTTATTTCTTTTGGGAAAAAAATTGAAGCCAGGCTTCAGAGAGGATGAAAAGAACCATACAACCATACTGCCCTGAGTTTATGTGTTTTTTTTTTTTTTTTTTAACATTTTATTTATTTATTTGAGAGGCAGAGTTGAGGCTGCAATGGCTGAGCTGGGCCGATCTCTGAAGCCAGAAACCAGGAGCTTCCTCTGGGCCTCTCACTTGGGTGCAGGGACCTAAGAACTTGGGTCATCTTCTACTACTTTCCCAGGTCACAGCAGAGAGCTGGATTGGAGGAGGCGCAGCCAGGACACAAACCAGCACCCATATGTGATGCCAGCTCCATGGGGGCAGGCTTAGCCCACTATACGGCAGCATCGGCTCTGAGTTTATGTTTTGCCATGAACTCATCTCAGCTCTTCCTTTCTGAGTTTGAGCTAGAATACCTATGTTGTAAGCTATTTAAGAGCAGGCCATGAAATCGCCTTATATGACCACCCGACTCCCTTGTCTCTGGCACAATGCTCCACAGATGCTCACTGGAGCCCCAGCATAGTATGCGTTAATTGCCATTAATAAATCCCAATTCTGAAAACTTGACGCTGAGTGTCTGTATTTGTTATTACAGGAGACAGCTGAATCTACACTGTATATTTTGGAGAGGTTGGATTAATTCATTGCATGAAATAATATCTCATGAGCCAAAATCAAACTGTGATTTACATGTGCTTACAACAGCTTTGTCCCCCTCCCCTAAGTAATCACCTAGACCCAAATCTGGGCTCTGATCTTCAGAATGAAAAGGAGGGAAAAGCAGATCGTGTGGCAGCAGGAGGAGAAAGCGTCCCCCCAGAACTCAACGTCAAGTTCTTCTCAGGCATAAATACTGCAGTTTTGACTGAGGACCAGATAAAGCTGTCACCGGGAAAGGTATACAGCTCTCCGAACTGACGGGAAGGCTGCTTAAATCTATGTTCAATCCCGTTGGAATAAACAGCACCAGTCGGAAACACAATTCTTCAGGAAATTAAAAAGTAGTCGGACCCACCCAGACCCAGTAGCGAGGAATTTTACTAATGTCACCTGTCACCGCTGCCAGCTCCTTGGCATCATCTTTACTCTCCTTTGTCTTCAGGACACTGTTTTGCCCGAGGGCTTCGGTTCCTCCCCCTGTTGGGTAGTTTGTGAGACCCCCTAGTAAAAGTAGGGGAGTTCCTGGCTAGTTTGCCCTGAGCCTCCAATGTCAGCTCTCGTGTGTGTGTGTGTGTGTGTGTGTGTGTGTGGAGTGGGGGTAAATTACAAAGCCTGATGCTATCCTGGAGAGGAGCTGCAACTGCTGAACTGAAATCCTAGCTACAAAATAGCCACGGGGAAGACAGATGTCTCTGACTAGCACATGGTTAACACTGGGGAAAAAAATCCAAACGAGACCTATTATCTGTTTTCCCTCCCACAATTAAAGTAGACACGGTGAAACACAATTGTGACTCCAGGAGAGAAGCTGGGCTCATTTAATACAGACCTGGCATTTCAGAATCTGGGAAGGACATTCGGCAACACAAGCTATGATGAGTCATATGAGATACAATACAAGCACAGAGCTAAGGGAAGACCTTGGGAGATCTGATGTGTACTAGCTGCAATATGTGGGCATAGACGGGATTCTAAACGTGTTGAAAATCATCTACTTAGTGAAACACCTCATTAGCTTTATGGATTTGCTTATTAAACTTCTACATCTCATGGCTGCAGTGAAATTTCAACGATGCTTCATACGAATGATATAAAAACCTCTGGAGTGTGCAGACTGAATGATGTCGCCGTGCAGCCTATCACTGTGATCCAATGGCCCTTGGAAAACAGAGCCCTCGTCCACTAGTCACTGTCCTGAGGGTGAGAGGAACAGCCAGACAGATTGCTGCGCCTGGCAGAAAGCAGCCAAGGTTCCGTGCACCAGCTGCAAGCCTGACCCTTTCCTCCTGACATAAAACATTGGCCTTTGGTTATAGCCACTTCCATCAACCCAACAACAGAGAATTCCAGCAAGGCTTATAAATGGCACGCACCCTTTGGGGGCACTACAGGGCATGGCTGCTGTCGGCTGCTAAGCCTGCCATCTGGCCTTGCTAAATAATCGATGTGTGTGTTTGCAGAGGGGTGCCAGCCAGCTCAGAGGCCGGTGGATGCTGTTACTCTCCCTGGCCCGTCCTCCACCGGGATTTGTGCCCAGTGCGGGAGCAGCAGCAGCCATGCTGCCACGCCTACCTCAGCTGGCCCCTGGCCACTATCGCCTGCTGAAGGCAGATGCACAAGGACTCCAAAGCGCATGTATTCTCTCCTCATTTTTCAGGGAACTTATGCCGTAATGATGACCTTGTTTATTGGAATTATAGCTCCTGAGGTTTCTAAAAGTTTGATTTCATTTACAATTGTTTATTTTTATTTATTTGAGAGGCATGGAGACAGAGAGACACACAGACAAGCAGGCAGGCAGGTGGACAGACAGAGCCACCCTCTGCTGGTTTGTTCCCCAAATGCCAACAAGAGCCAGGTCTGGGTCAGGCCAACGCCAGGAGCTGGCAGCTCAATCCAGATCTCACACTTGGACGCCAGCGATAGGGGCACTTGGGTCATCACTTGCTGCCTTCCAGGGTGTGCATTAGCAGGAAGCTGGGATTAAGAGCAGAGGTGGGATCAAACACGGGTACTCCCATATAGGATGGGGTGTCTTAACCATCAGGCCGAACACTATCTCCACCCTTGCTCCATTCACTGATGTATCCCAGGATCTATCCTGGACCAGAGTCTGAGGCCGGGTAAGCATGAAGCAACTCTTGTTGAGTACTAAATATTGAATAATTTCATTTTTCTATTTCTCTTACTACTAGTGCATTAACCTAAGCATCTCCCACTTTCTTTTTTTTTTTTTTTTAATTTTTTGACAGGCAGAGTGGACATTGAGAGAGAGAGACAGAGAGAAAGGTCTTCCTTTGCCATTGGTTCACCCTCCAATGGTTGCCGCGGATGGTGCACCGCGCTGATCCGATGGCAGGAGCCAGGTGCTTCTCCTGGTCTCCCATGGGGTGCAGGGCCCAAGCACTTGGGCCATCCTCCACTGCACTCCCGGGCCACAGCAAAGAGCTGGCCTGGAAGAGGGGCAACCGGGACAGAATCCGGCGCCCTGACCAGGACTAGAACCCGGTGTGCCGGCGCCGCAAGGCAGAGGATTAGCCTAGTGAGCCGTGGCGCCAGCTGAGCATACTTTCAAAACAACCAGGAGTGGCCAGCCTAGCACTCCTTCCAGCCCTGGATGAGAGATGAAGAACGTGGCTCCTGTCTGCCCTGTGACTGTCCACAGAACTCAACCAGAGATGTGTTTATGACTAATCAAAGCCTCAGGCGAAAAAGAAAAATAAGTCTGAATCCGTGTACATTCCAAGAGTGTTAAGGGTACTTACTAGTTTAAATGAAAATCTGTGAACAACTTCCAGATTCTGTTTGAGAAATCAGTTTTATTTATTTGAAAGGCAGAGTGACAGAGTTGGGGCTGGGGGGAAGCAAGCTAATGAGCTTCTAACTGCCGACCTCTAAGGCCTCCTTTGGTACCGCATCCTCTCCAGTCTCTTGTAAGCACTGGGCCCCAGGAAACACCTCGTCCGTGCTGAGCTTGCCTCTCTAGTCCCCACCGCTGAAGCCTGCCTCTTCTCAGGGCTCCCTCTTGGGTCGCGCATGCTCAGTCACAGCCTCACCCGCTCTGCCCCTTTTTTCCTGGCTCTGCTGGCTCTCCTGGAATGCACAGCTTCCACTCTCAGCACCTTGGTGTTGAGGGCCTCCAGATCTCCACTTGCAGCCCCCAGGCTGAGACAGGCCTCTGTTTGCAGCAGGCTGCCAGGGAGCCCTGAGAGACACCACGCGACCCCCAGGAAGCCAAGGCCTTGAAGTCCGCTCCAGCATCCTCTTCGCAAACACCTCTAATGTCTTTGTCATTCCTTCTCTCAGGTCCTAGTAGCAACATCCACCAAGGCCAGAAACTAGTGGTGCCTGGCCTCCCACCATGGCCTCCTTCTGTGCTTTCTACCCCAGGTCTTTCTAACATGTCCCCTTCGTTCTGGCCTCGTAGGCCCTTTCTGAGGTCACCTTGGCTCTCACCAGGATGAGCTCAGTATCTGTCCTAACCCCATGCACTCTGTTCCATCCTGCATCCTCGTTTTCTTGCTAAAACACAAGGTGGTTGTGTCACTGTCCTGCTTCCCACTGCCTACAGAACACTGTGTGAGTCCCTGCACGGAGCAGAGTTGGCCCTTTGCTACCTGCTCCACTTACTCTCCCTGCATGCAATTATTGGGTGGTTCCCTCTTTCCCACCTTGATCCGACTAGTGCACTTTAATTGTTCACTTGATCCACATTAATTGGGTGCATACTACACGACAGGTATGGTGAAAGAGTTTTGAGATTTGCTCATAAAAAGCACAGTCCCTACCCTCAAGGAGCTTCTGTCTGATGGTAGGCAAAGCACTGCGATAGTGCTCTTACGGCATAAAGCAAAAAATAGTTCACTGAATGAATGAATGAATGAATGCTCAAGCCAGGCTCTCACACAGGTCCTTTTCTGGAGGGTTGTTGTGAGGGTGGAATGAGAAGATGTTGGAAGAGTGGAGTCCGGCACATTTCACTGCCAGAAGTATTTCCATTTGTATTGTCATCGTGCCTTGAGAGTTAGGTCTCCGTGGAACAAGAGGTGAAGGGGACATCAGATATATTTTTTTTTCCCCAGAGGAAGTGATACCTAAGCAGAGTCTAAAAACCTGAGTTAGCCAGGACAAAAAGATTTTATTCCCACATCCAACACTGTGCGCTGGGGCAGCAGTCAGGAGTCAGACTGGCAAGCAGAAGGCAGGCTTTCTGTGAGTGTCTGCAAGGGAAGGAGTTAAGATCACAGGCTCCGTAAGGTTCACCTTACAGACTTCCATCCCCTTAACTTTCCCAGTGTGTTTAGCCAGCATCACAGTCTCCTAATAACAGCTGCCTTCAAGCTCCACAAAACAAAATGGACTTGGTTTGAATTGTTTCATTTCATTAAAATTAACAAACGTATGGACTATGTTGCAATCGAAAGACAATTGCTGTGCTATTTAACAATTGATAGTTTATTTTCTCAGTAAGTAAAGATAGTTATTCCTCATCCAAGGCTTAAAAACTGATGATATTATAAAAGTATGCTCTTTGAGGGAGAAGATTCATATTTTAACTAGAAGTTGATAGGTCCAAGTAAACATATAGTTTATAGCATCGATTATTTTCTTTATTATTTCCTGATAGCATGAAGCCATTACTCTTCTTAGTATTTGTTTCACCTTACCTTAGCAGGATTGATAGGATTGCAAAGGATTAGAGACTGTCTTAAAAGCTCAATGTTTTCTTTCTGGTTTTGGTCTCCACAGCATTTTTAATAACAGCCATAACTATCATCATGTAAGGCATTTTTTTCTTTCCCACTATTTGGGAATTTTTTCCTACAGGTTTTTCCAGCTTTTTCTTTTAAATGATGCAATACCAATAATTCATTTATGATAAAAAACAAAAATTCAAGACTTAAGATGGTGGGATAGGGAGGGAGCTTACTGCTCTAGTCTAGGGGAAGACAGTTGTTAAAAAAACGGACAGGGGCCGGTGCTGTGGCACAGCAGGTTAACGCCCTGGCCTGAAGCGCAAGCATCCCATATGGGCACCAGTTCTAGTCCCGGCTGTTCCTCTTCTGATCCAGCTCTCTGTTGTGGCCTGGGAAAGCAGTAGAAGATGGCCCAAGTGCTTGGGCCCCTGCACCTGCGTGGGAGGCCCGGAAGAAGTTCCTGGCTCCTGGCTTCAGATCGGCGCAGCTCTGGCCGTTGCAGCCATCTGGGGAGTGAACCAGCGGATGAAAGACCTCTCTCTCTGTCTCTACCTCTCTCTGTAACTCTGTCTTTTAAATAAAATAAAATAAATCTTAAAAAAATGGACAGACATGGCCGGCGCCGCGGCTCACTAGGCTAATCCTCCGCCTAGCGGCGCTGGCACACCGGGTTCTAGTCCCGGTCGGGGCGCCGGATTCTGTCCCGGTTGCCCCTCTTCCAGGCCAGCCCTCTGCTGTGGCCAGGGAGTGCAGTGGAGGATGGCCCAGGTGCTTGGGCCCTGCACCCCATGGGAGACCAGGAAAAGCACCTGGCTCCTGGCTCCTGCCATCGGATCAGCGCGGTGTGCCAGCCGCAGCGCGCCGGCCGCGGCGGCCATTGGAGGGTGAACCAACGGCAAAGGAAGACCTTTCTCTCTGTCTCTCTCTCACTGTCCACTCTGCCTGTCAAAAAAAAAAAAAAAAAAAAAAAATGGACAGACAGCAATCTCAGAGAAGAGTTACGGAGAAAACTCCATGAAGAGGGAAACTCCATGCAAATTAGAGCGACGCTGAGGATCTGTGTAGAGGACATGGACGCACACAACTCAGGATCCAAACAGCTGAGAGCCTCAGCACTAGCTATGGAGAATGAAGTGAGACCAGACTGCAGCAGCCCAAGCCACTGGTGATAAAGCTGCAGGAAGAGCCTGGAGTTGAGCCCAGCTTGGAGCCCTCAGGGGGACACTGTACTTGCCAATCCAGAGGGAAAAAAAGGGAGCACATTTCTCTTGCCCCAACCACCTGACATTGGTATTCTGCAACTATCTAAGAGAGGATGGGTGCCATTTTGGTCATGTGTACCGGCTGCGCCAGCTAGTGTTCAGGCGCCCAGCAACCAGCCGAGAATAGATGCCTGAGTCTGGTTGGGAGAACTGAAAGGAAGCTGGGTGCTCGTGACTGTGGGAGGCCTGTGTGCCAGAACTAAGAAAACACTGTGGCTGTGTGGAAGGGCGCAGGGTGTGGCTGGGTCTCTGGGCAGTCACTATGGGCACCTCAGGGCTCCCTGATTCCCTAGGGAGGGTCATTGCTGCGGGTTCCCTGCTCACATCGAGGACTGTACAGATCTTTTGTGTGGTTCTTGTGGCAGTGCAGATGAATACTGTGCCCACTGGGGCTATTGCTCAGGCGTTGGACTCCTGGGAAGAAAGGAGGGGACCATGAGACTACACCTACAGAGCAGAACAAACCTCCCCTTGGATAAAAAAAAAAGACAGAGAGACTGACCACACCAAATTTGGATGTTGCCTTGGACGCTCCCCTCACTGCAGAGCACTGAACAGAGCTCCTTGGGCACATCCAGCACATGTCTCTAGGTATTCACTGAAAGAGCAGACACTCCACTAAGCCACACAGGCATCGTCCAAAGATAAAAGTCATCACAGATTGGGGCCGGTGCTGTGGCGCAGCAGGTTAATGCCCTGGCCTGAAGCGCCAGCATCCCATATGGGCACCGGTTCTAGTCCCAGCTGCCCCACCTCCTATCCAGCTCTCTGCTATGGCCTGGGATAGCAGTAGAAGATGGCCCAAGTCCTTGGGCCTCTGCACTCATGTGGGAGACATGGGAGAAGCTCTTGGTTCCTGGCTTCAGATTGGCACAGCTCTGGCCATTGCAGCCATCTTGGGAGTGAACCAGCGTATGGAAGGCCTCTCTCTCTCTCTCTCTCTCTCTCTCTCTCTCTCTCTCCTCTCTCTCTGTGTAACTCTGACTCTAAAGTAAAAAATAAATAAATCTTAAAAAAAAGCCATCACAGAGAGAAAAAAAATAAAAACAAGTAATTCCACAAATGTCTAAAAACAAATGCAGCAACTCAAGACACAAGAATAATGAAGACGGCAGGCACCACGGCTCACTAGGCTAATCCTCCGCCTAGCGGCGCCGGCACACCGGGTTCTAGTCCCGGTCGGGGCGCTGGATTCTGTCCCGGTTGCCCCTCTTCCAGGCCAGCTCTCTGCTGTGGCCAGGGAGTGCAGTGGAGGATGGCCCAGGTGCTTGGGCCCTGCACCCCATGGGAGACCAGGAAAAGCACCTGGCTCCTGGCTCCTGCCATCGGATCAGCGTGGTGCACCGGCCGCAGCGCGCTGGCCGCGGCGGCCATTGGAGGGTGAACCAACGGCAAAGGAAGACCTTTCTCTCTGTCTCTCTCTCTCACTGTCCACTATGCCTGTCAAAAAAAAAAAAAGAAGAAGAAGAATGAAGACGACATGACGCCTCCAAAGGAAAACAAGACTCCAACACTACAACGTGAAGATGGAGAGAAGAAACGCTGGAAATGCAAATCAAAAACTGACCACAGGATTACTTAGAAGTAATCAGAAGCAAATCCACGAAGTGAAGAAACCTGTACATGACATGAATGAAAATTTTTCCCATGAAGTTGAGATTTTAAAAATCAAAATAAAATATTGGAAATGAAAAATTAAAGAGAACAAATTAAAAATGCGGTGGAAATCCTTAACAACAGACTCAGTGAGGCAAAAGAAAGAATATCCAACTTAGAAGACAAATCTCTGAAAATTTTACACTCAGATTAAAAAAAAAAAGAGAAGAAGAAATTAGAGAACTTAACAGTGTTGGAGATTTATGGGATACTATCAAATGACCCAACATATGCATTTTAGGAGTTCCTAAAGGTGTGGAAAGAGAGAATGGATTAGAAGGCATTTTTAGTGAACTAATTACAGAAAAACTCCCTAATCTGGAGAAAGAAAGGGTCATCCAAGTACTGGAAACACATAGAACTCCTAATAGACATGAATTAAACTCTCCACAGTAAAACATAAACAAAAGTTTCTAAAATGTACACAAGAGAAACAGAGATTACTTTCAGAGAATCACCAATTACACTCACAGCAGACTTCTCTTCAGAAACCCTGGAAGCTAGGAGAGAATGGCACGATATATTCAAAGTCTTAAGACAAAAAAAAAATTGTCAACTCAGAATACTGTACCTTGCAAAGCTCTCATTTATGAATGAAGGTGAAATAAAGGCCTTCTATAGTAAATAGAAATTGAAAGAATTTGTCACTACTCTTCCAGTCTTACAGAAGATTCTTAAGGATATGCTACACACAGAAACACAGAAACATGGTCATCACTATGAAAGAAGGTGAAGGCAGAAAATTTCCCAGGAAAAGTACAAAAGTAATCCAAATTAAACAAGAATATTTTTGGAAAAATGGCAGGGCCAAGTCATTTCTGATCAACAGTCACCTTGAATGTCAGTGGCCTCAACTGTCCAGTTAAAAGATACAGACTGGCTGAATGAACTAAAAAACAAAATCCATCTATTTCCTGCCTACAAGAAACATATCTCACCAACAAAGGATACACACAGACTGAAAGTGAAAGGACAGAAAAAGATATTCTATTCATGTTAACTGAAACCAAGTAAGAACTAGTGTAGCCATCCTAACACCAGACAAAATAGACTAACACAAAAAATGGTAAAAGAGATGAGAAAAAGCACTATGTAATGATTAAGGGATCAATTCAACAGAAAGATGTGTTATAATAAATGTATATGCACCTAATTGCAGGACACTTGGCGACTGAAAAGAAATGTTAATGAATCTAAAGAGAGACATACTCCAATACAATAGTAAAGGAGACTTCAATACCTTACTTTGCAGGAATGGACAAATCAACCAGACAGAAAATCGGCAAGGAAACAATAGAGTTAATCGGCACTATAGACCAAATGGACCTAATGGATATTTACAGAACTTTTCATCCTACAGTTGCAGTATAGACATTCTTCGCACCAGTGTATAGAACTTTCTCTATAACAAATCACATGCTAGGCCATAAAGCAAGTCTCAGCAAATTCTAAAAAATCAAAATCATACCATGCACCTTTTCTGATCACAATGGAATAAAGTTGGAAATCAGAAACTCAAGAATCTCTAGAACATATGCAAACACATGGAGACTGAACAACACATTCCTGAATAAACAGTGGGTCATAGAAGAAATCAAAGGAGAAAAAAAAATTCTCGAAACAAATGAAGATAACAACACAACATGTTAATATTGATGGGATACAGCAAAAGCAGCACTAAGAGGGCAGTTTATAACTCTTGGTGCCTACACCAAGAAATTGGAAGGGCACCTAGAGAAACAAGAGCAATCCAATCCCAAAATTAGTAGGAGAAAATAATTACAATTAGAGAAGAAATAAACAAAATTGAAACAAAAAATACAAAGATCAGCAAAAGGAAGAGCTGTTTTTTGAAAAAATAAACAGAATTGATACATCATTGGCCCAACTAACCAAAAAAAAAAAAAAAAGGAAGAAGAAAACCCAATTCAATAAACAGAATCATCAGAAATTAGCAAAGAGCTGTATGCCAACCAACTGGGAAAACTAGAAGAAACGGATAGATTCCTAGACACATACAACCTGCCTAAACTGAGCCATGAAGACACAGAAAACCTAAACAGACCCATAACCAAGATGGAAATCAAATCAGTAATAAAGACTCTCCTGGAGCTGGCACTGTGACATAGCGGGTAAAGCTGCCATCTGCAGTGCTGGCATTCCATATGGGTGCTGGTTCGAGTCCTGGCTGCTCCACTTCCAATCCAGCTCTCTGCTATGGCCTGGGAAAGCAGTAGAAGATGGCCCAAGTCCCTGCACCTGTGTGGGAGACCCGGAAGAGGCTCCAGATTCCCGGCTTTGGATTAGCGCAGCTCTGGCCATTGCAGCCATTTGGGGAGTGAACCAGCAGATGGAAGACTTCTCTGTCTCTCTGCCTCACCTTCTCTCTCTATGTAACTCTGACTTTCAAATAAATAAATAAATCTTAAGAAAAAAAAAAGATAAAGACCCTTCTTACAAATAAAAGCCCAGAACAGGATGGCTTCACTGCTAAATTTTACCAGATATTTAGAGAACTAACTCTAATTCTTCTCAAGCTCTTCAAACAGTCGAAAGCAACAGAATCCTCTCAAACTCCTTCCATGAAGCCTGTATCACCTTAATTCCTAAAGCTGAAAAAAATACAACAGACTAAGAGAACTATAGACCAATTTTCCCAATGCACATAGATGCAAAAATTCTCACAAAATACTAGCAATCAAATCCAACAACACATCAGAAAGATCATTCACCTGGAGCAAGTGGGATTTATCACTGGTATGCATGGATGGTTGAACATTCACAAATTTATCAATTTGACACATCACATTTACAAACTGAAGACCAAAAATATGATTATCTTAACAGATGCAGAGAAAGCATTTGACAAAATACAACATAGTTTTATTTTATGAAACGTTTATTTATTTATTTGAGAGGTAGAATTACAGATAGTGAGAGGGAGAGACAGAGAGAAAGGTCTTCCTTCCATTGGTTCACTCCCCAGATGGCCCCAATGGCTGGAGCTGTGCTGATCTGAAGCCAGGAGCCAGGTGTTTCTTCCTGGTCTCCCACGCAGGTGCAGGGACCCAAGCACTTGTACTTCTACTGCTTTCCCAGGCCATAGCAGAGAGTGCCCATATGGGATGCCAGCACCGCAGGCAGAGGATTAACCTACTGTGCCATGGTGCCGACCTCAAAATACAATATCATTTCATGATGAAAACTTTAAGCATATTGAGTATAGAAGGAATATTCATCAACAAAATCAAGGCACTTTATGACAAAACCGTGGCCAGCGTCCTATTGAATGGAGAAAAGGTGGAAGCATTCCCAACTAAGGTCCAGAATTAGACAACGATGCCCACTGTCACCACTGCTATTCAATTTAGTCCTGGAAGTTTTAGCCAGAGCCATTAGGCAAGTAAAAGAAATCAAAAGGATACAAATTGGGAAGGAGGAAGTCAAACTATCCCTTTTTGCAGATGACATAATTCTACATATAAGAGATCCAAAAGATTCCACTAAAAGAGTATTGGAATTTATAAAAAAAAAAGTTTGGAGGCCGGCGCCGTGGCTCAATAGGCTAATCCTCCACCTTGCGGCGCCGGCACACCGGGTTCTAGTCCCGGTCGGGGCGCCGGATTCTGTCCCGGTTGCCCCTCTTCCAGGCCAGCTCTCTGCTATGGCCAGGGAGTGCAGTGGAGGATGGCCCAGGTGCTTGGGCCCTGCACCCCATGGGAGACCAGGAAAAGCACCTGGATCCTGGCTCCTGCCATCGGATCAGCACGGTGTGCCGGCTGCAGCGGCGGCCATTGGAGGGTGAACCAACGGCAAAGGAAGACCTTTCTCTCTCTGTCTCTCTCTCACTGTCCACTCTGCCTGTCAAAAATAAAAAAAAAAATAAAAAAATAAAAAGTTTGGTAAAATCAACACACAAAAATCAATACCCTTTGTTTACATAGACAATGCCACGCTCAGAAAGAATTTCTAGATCCATTCCTTTCACAATAGCTCAAAAAAATCAAGTACCTTGGAATAAATTTAACAAAGGACATCAAATTATATGGTGAGAATTACAAAACATTAAAGAAAGAAATAGAGGAAAACATTAAAAAAAAAATGGAAAAATCTTCCAGGTTCATGAATTGGAAGAATCAATATCATCTAAATGTGCAAAAGCAATTTACAGATTGAATGTGATACCAAACAAAATATCAAGGACATTCTTTTCAGATATAGAAAAAATGATGCTGAAATTCATTTGGCAACACAGGAGACCCCGAATAACTAAAGCAATCTTATACAACAAAAAACAAAGCCAGAGGCATCAAAATACCAGATTTCAAGACATATATTACAGGGCAGTTATAATCAAAACAGACTGGTACTGGTACAGAAATGGGTAGACCAGCGGAACAGAATAGAAACTCCAGAAATCAATCCACACATCTACAAGCAACTTATCTTTGACAAATTAGCCAAAATCAATCCCTGGAGCAAGGACAGTCTCTTCATCAAATAGTGTTGGGGAAACTGAATCTCCATCTGCAGAAGTAAGAAGCAACACCCCTACTTCACGTCTTATACAAAAATCCACTCAAAATGGATCAAAGACCTAAATCTATGACCCGATACTATCAAATAATTAAAGAACGTCAGGGAAACCCTGCAAGACATTGGTACTGGCAAACAGTTCCTGGAAATGACCACAGTAGCACAGGCTTTCAAAGCCACAACTGACAAATGGGATTACATCATATTGAGAAGTTTCTGCACTGCAAAAGAAACACTCAGGGGCTGGCACTGTGGCATGGTGGGTAAAGCATAAGGGTGCTGGTTCACGTCTTGGTTACTCCACTTCTGATCCAGCTCTCTGCTATGGCCTGGGAAAGCAGTAGAAGATGGTCCAAGTTCTTGGGCCCCTGCACCCATGTGGGAGACCCAGAAGAATCTCCTGGCTCCTGGCTTCAGATCAGCACAGCTCCAGGCAATGTGTCCAATTGGGAAGTGAACCAGTAGATGGATGACTTCTCTCACTCTCTCTGCCTCTGTGTAACTCTGACTTTCAAATAATAAATAAATTAATCTTTTTAAAAAAGGAAATAGGAAAGTAAAGAGGCAACCAATAGAATGGGGGAAATTATTCGCAAACTATACAACTGATAAAGGATTAATAACCAGAATATATGAAAAGCTCAAGAAACTCATAACAAAACAAACCATCCAGTTAAGAAATGGGCAAAGGACTTAGATGTTTTTTCAAAAGACAAAATCCAAATGGCCATCAGACATGAAAAATGCTTACGATCACTAGTGGTTAGGGAAATGCAAATCAAAATCACAATGAGGTTTCACCTCAGCCCCATTAGAATTGTTTTCATACAGAAATCAACAAACAACAAATGCTGGTGAGGATGTGGGGGGAAAGGCACCCTAATCCACTGCTGGTGGGAATGTAAACTGGAACATCCACTGTGGAAGACAGTATGGAGATACCTCAGAAATCTGAATATAGACCTACCATATGACCCAGCCATCCCACTCTTGGGAATTTACCCAAGGGAAATGAAAACAGCATATGGAAGAGGGATCTGTACCTCCCTCCACATTTACTGCAGCTCAATTTACAATTGCTACGATATGGAATCAACCCAAGTGTCCATCAAGTGCAGATTGGATAAAGAAATTATGGGATATGTACACCCTGGAATACTACACAGAGGTAAAAAAATGAAATCCTTTCATTTGCAACAAAATGGATAAAACTGGAAAATATCATACTTAGTGAAATAATAAAAAGACAAATACCATATGTTCTCCCTGATCTGTGGTAACTAACAGAGCACCTAAAGGTAATCTGTAGGAGTGAAGTTGACACTTTGAGATGTGATGACTTTGAAGAGCCCTTGATGTGACTGCTGAAGAGCAGGGTTGGTTTTTTTTTTTCATACTATTTGTTGAACTCTTTACTTAGTATAGAGTCAATCTTAAGCTTCGTACAACTTTTATACACATATTGTTAGACTTGTAACTCCTAATTTGCTGGTGCTGTTGTAAATGATGCTGTTTTTTTTTTTTTAAATTTTTATTCCAAATAATTACTGACAGTACATAAAATTACATTTACTGGTCTTTATAGAAAAAAGAAACAGCAGTTTATAGGCACTAGTAAATGTTAATAAGATTAGATGTATCTTTTCTCAGTCCCATACATATTTCAGGATATTAATGCTCAGACTATATTGTATGCTGCACTGTCAGCAATATAAACATTTTCATACACTCAAAAAAATTTAGGTTTTGACAGAATTCTTGAACCTATCTACAAACATTCAATTTTTTGTTTACAAGTCACAGGATGAAAATCCATTTACCAAAAATACTGATAATATTTGTGAATTTATAATTATGGTAGAGTTTTCTGATTCCAGAATTATGTATATACAATCATAAATTGCAAGTAATAGTCACCAAGAGTCACATTACTTAGATAAAATCATATTTATAACTACTTGAGCCATCGCCTGCTGCCTGGAAGTGTATGCAATAGCAGGGTGTTGGAATTAGAAACGGAGCTGGGACTCGAGACCAGGCACTCTTATATAGGATGTGGGCATCTCAACCAGTGACTCAATCACCAGGCCAAACACCTGCCCCTAAATCCATTAGACTGTCTTTGGCAAAGCAACAACTAAGAGAAATTTTCTTTAAATTCTATTTTCTAATTCTTTTTAAAATTTATTTTTATTTTATTTGCAAGACAGAGAGATGGAAAAAGATCTTATATCCTCAGGTTCATTCCCCAAATACCTACAATAGCCAAGGCTGTGCCAGGAGAAAGCCGGGTGCCCAGAATTCAGTCTAAGTCTCCCACATGGGTGGCAGGGATCCAAGTACTTGAGCCATTATCTCCTGACTCCCAGCTTGCATTAGCAGGAAGTTGGATTAGAAGCAAAGGTGGGACTTGAACCCAGATACTCTGATATGGGATGTGGGCATCCACATGGCAATTTATCCACTGCACCAAACGCCCCTAATATAATTATTAAGTTTAAAAAAATTCCCAAGATGTCACTCCAAGAAAAAAAGTGCAACTATGCCCTTCCTTGTCAGTGAAAATGACCTAAGAATTCAAACAGTGACTTCAAATATCAAATATCAAGATGCTTAATACAAGGAATATACATATGGAGACCAACTTGCATTCAATCAACCAACAACTGCAGAATGGCTGTTGTATTCAGGCATAAGGCCAGCCTCTGGGAAGAAAGGTCCCTGAGGCACAATTGCTCTACTTGAGAAGCTCATACCCTCATGGGCAGCATCCACCACTTCACAGAGGGAAATCCAGTAACAAGTGGTAAATGTTGCAATGGAGACAAACGAAGTTGGATGGAAGCTCAATAGGTGGGAGAAACAAATTTGCATGGAGCCAGAGACCTGGCTTCACCTTTTCACTGTGATGTGTTTGTAAGCACATGCCTGTGAAAGCTTGAGATTCTGGGCATATGTGAGGACAATTTTTCGAAATATGTGCATGTTTTTCATAATATGCATTTTCCAAGAATATTTTCAAATCTATCCAAAATTTAATCTAAAATGACTATAACAAGTCTAAAATGAATAGTGCACACAGCTGACCCAAGCCTATAGGCAATGTATATATCAACATACATGATCAAATATTTAAAGCAATAATAATAATTTTCAAATACATTGACAAGAAATTTAAGTGGTAAATTAAACAGATGGATTTTTCCAGAATTCTAAAATTGCTACTAAGATTTGTACTTGCAGGGAAATTACAGGTAATTCATTAGGAAAACATTTATGCAAATAGGATACATTTGCTTTTGGTTTTGGTTCCTCAAACTTACTGTTTTCAAAAGTCTCTAGACTTCCATCAGTAACTACTAAGTAATTAATTATTGGAGATATGATGGGACAGTAAGTCAATCTTTCATCAGTCAAGTAATAGCAATGAAGTACTTACTCCATACATAGAACATAAGACTTCCCATGAATCATTTGGACACAAACAACATGAAAAAGTTTAAAAATGACTCTTACCTCCTTGTTCACACAACTGCTGGGCTAAAGCATCTTTGAAGATAACCTGGCCCCTGTGTGTTGCTGTAGCCCTGGAAATAAATAAGAAAAGGTTAATACAAATTTTGTAATGTTTGCTGATAATACACATACTTTAAAACTTAGAAAACCCTATTCCAAAACTTTCTTGTGTAGGAAATTTTTTTTAACGAGTGCTTCTGAACGGTGATTATCAATGAAAAATAGAATGAAAGCTTAACCCAAGGAATCGAGGTTGATGATTATCTTCTGGTCTTGCTTTCCAAATAGTATTTTTGGGCACATCTGAGCAAAGCCTGGGTGGAAGAAAAGGTATGGGAAGGATGCTTATTGAAATGTATTCTTCAGGAGACCTTGATAGGAAGGTTTTGTGAAGCCATAATGATATCAGTACTCGAGAAAGACGTGCTTAAGGTGTTTTTTTCCCTTGAAATCAATAGTCACCCTAACACCAAGAGTTGAGGCAGAGAATTACTTTTTTAAAAAGTATTTTCAAAAAATGAGGGCTATTCAGAGCTTTCATAATAACCAAATCTGTCAGAATACAATACAGCTTCCCCCTCACTGGGTCTCATTCACTATTTGAAGGAGATGTACATCTTTCACCTCCTCTAATCAGAGCTGTGCACATGGACTGTTGGAAAAAATAACATCTTTGCAGCAGATGTGTTATTCAGTGGCCATAATAGGAAAAGTCTTGTTAAAGGAAGAATTATTATGCTTTCTGTATGAACTTTTCCCTTAAAAAGATTTTTTTCTGCTGCGAAACATTATTTAGAAGAATTGAGAACAGAAAATAATGTCTGTTTAAGAAGCCTGATTTTAGGAAATAGGCCATACAAACTCTTTTTAGTAATTAAGAAAAAAATTAACATTAAATTTTGACTTGACTTTAAGCCAAAATCACAATAGAACAAAATGATTTGCTTCAACCATCATCTGGTAAGGATGGATTTTTGCAAAGCAATGTGCTAGCGCATGAGAGGACAAAGTCTGAGTTCTACATTGCTCCTCCCCATGTCACCCTGTGGTCAACGTCTTCTCCCTTCCTAGATTCAGCAGGACTTCCAGCTCCCAGCATTCCCCAGCATTCCCCAGCCTGGTCCCCATGTGAGTCCCCTTCAGACTGCAGGACTTCCCAATTCCCATCCTCCCACCGTCCCCTAGTGCTAGCACCGAGGACCAAGCTCTCTGAAAGTGATCCATGCTGAAGTGCTAATAGGGGATGTTGCTCCAGGTTAACATATTTCATCAGTGAAACTGTGAAAATATTATACCATAGCTAACACCTGCCCACGCTCACACCATGACACAATAGTAAGAGTAGAAGGGGATGTAATTGGAGAGAAAAATCACTGGGCAGCCTCATAAGGGATCAGTTCTTGCTATTGCATATTAATCATTATTAAACACTCAGATAAACAGGTGCTTCCATTTTCTCTGTAGAGGCACATACCTCTAAGGGTTTTTCTTTGATGCCAGAAAATTGAAAATGAGAATGAAGACCTATGGCTGGTCTAGCCATATATGTGGTCTACATCTTCACTAACCAATATGGCTTTTCCATCCAGAGGGAATACACTAACTCTGTTTACCTACATTCATCCTTCAAATCAATCATGCCAGAAATTTCTCAGCTTACTACACTTATAATAGTAACACCGTGGCAATCAATGTAGAATTTTAATTTGGCATTTGCCTTGAAAGGACATATTTCCTGAAATCACTAACTACAATGTACAATGATTAAATAATTGCTCATTTTAGTTGCCTTCTGATTGTATGTAGTTAACACTTTTAGCACAATATTTCTTGGTGATCCACAAACTTAGTTAACCCTGTGCAGGTCCATGTTCTCCATGAACACGATGATGCAGTATTTCAATAAAAGACACTTGCAACAGAGCCTACACCTTCTCGCTGTTGGAAAGACACTGGGATTCCTGAGTCACTGCACAGTGCCTTGGGCCTGGTCCATGCTGTTTGCTCTGTTCCTCCAGGCTGGCAATCTATTGCTTTGTGCATATTCTTTTATCTGCTACTTGAATTCACTGGACATGTTTCCTAAGTTGTTGGGGAATATGGAACAACTGAAACTGAAGAAATCTTTGCATTCATCTAGTCAAACTTCTATAGAAGTGGTATCCATTCTTCCAGTAAACACAGAATTCCAATTCTAAGAGGCCTAGGTTGTGAAGTTGTAGGACTCACTGGCCTTGTTCAACATGCTCCCTACGACCAGCCCTCCACATCTTACTGGCACACTTCTCTGGAACTCTGAGGGCTTCAGAGAGCAGGGATTGAAAACCACTGAACTGGTCCGGTCTCTAAAGCTGGTGGATCAGGAATCTGAGGGCTGTTCCAGGTCACACAGTCTGTAAATAGCAGTTGGGATCTGATTCCAGGTCTTTGACTTGAGGCCTTGTATGCTTCCTATTGAATCACTAGTTTCTCAGGTGTGCTCCATGGTGGTGCCCTAGGGGTGTTCCTGGGAGACAAGGGTGGGGGGAGGTTGCAGAGAGTGCTCCAGCCACCAATCAACTCTATCAGAGCACCTAGGCTTTGTTATGCTATTGAATTTAGCTTGAAGAAAGGGCTCAGCAATTAAAAAAAAAAAACTGCTTTGGGAGCACTGCACACCATGTGTTCAAAGCCATCATCTGAGGTCTTGTTTGGTCAAAGTACAAGTAGAAGCAATAATGGGGCCAGTATTCATCCATTATGAATTCATATTTATCCCCTGCTAGGCATGGTTGTAGGACTCCGCATAAATCAACTCAATCCGGACAACAGCCTAATGAGATAGGCACCATTATCTGTGTCTTGAGACATGGAGCTACTGCATGATTTACAAATGCCACACAACTCAATGTAAAGCCAGAATTCCAACTCAGGCAGTTTTGGATGATGATAACATACTTTAGGAAAAAAAAAAGAGAGAGAGAGAGAGACTTTCATTGACTTGCTTTATTTGAAAGGCAGAGAGACAGAGAGAACTCTGATCAGCTGGTTCAGTTCCCAAAAAGAGCTGTGTTAAGCCAAAGTCAGGAGCCAGGCACTCACTCCAGGTGAGTTCTCCACAAGGGTGGAAGGGACCCAACTATTGAGAACCATCACCTGATGCCTCCCAGGTGTACAACAGCAGGAAGTTGGAATCACTCAAACTTCTATATGGGATGGGGTTGTCCCAACCAATGTTTTAGCTACTAGGCCAAATACCCACTCCATGATAGTAACTTCCAATCTCTTTCCAGAAGGAAAGCCAACATTGAGACCCTGATCTTTAAAATAATGTTTTATCTGGGGCCGGCACTGTGGCGCAGTGGGTTAAAGCCCTGGCTTAAAGCACCGGCATCCTATATGGGCACCGGTTCGAGACCTGGCTGCTCCACTTTTGATCCAGCTCTCTTCTATGGCCTGGGAAAGCAGTAAGAAAATGGCCCAAGTCCTTGGGCCCCTGCACCCGTGTGGGAGACCTGGAAGAAGCTCCTGGCTTCGGATCAGCGCAGTTCTGGCTGTTGTGGCCAATTGGGGAGTGAACCAATGGATGGAAGACCTCTCTCTCTCTCTCTCTGCCTGTCCTCTCTCTGTGTAACTCTGACTTTCAAATAAATAAATAAATCTTAAAAAAAAAACCCTGTCTCTCTCTCTCTCTCTGCCTCTCCTCTCTCTCTGTAACTCTTTCAAAAAAAATAATAATGTTTTCTCTGGCTTACACCCTACTTCCACCCTTCAGGCTATAGCTAAGCTGAATTTAACGTGTTCAGCCTCATTTTGGACCAACTTCTTTCCCATTCTGGGTTGAAAGCTTGGCCAGTTGGCTACCAATCCCCTGGAATTTGTCTTTAAAAATATCATTTCTTTTGAGCCTTTCTTTCACAGTGCTCTGTGAATTCCTTAGATTCTAACCAGGTCATTGTAGTCCCACTTTAACTCTGCCATATTTCCTCCAGTGGTCTCCATGGCTCATTACTTTCCTCCTGTTCTCTACCAGACAACAAGAGCAGTGGATGCCAGCCTCAGCCGTGCTAATGCCCAAACTCTGTAGAGGTACCCAGTACCCACATGCATGTTGACAACCATCCTGTGCACCACTTTCTTTGCAAACTTTCAAATCTCTCAGATAACCTTTTCATATAAAAACACCGCCCGCACTGTGTAGTAGGTAATGGGTGTCATTTTAAAAGGTTTGCATATTGGTGTCTTCTGAAGAAACAGCAGAAGCCCAGGTGACCAGCTATACTGCTTTAGGCTAGGGAAAGACAGTAGAAAAAAAAATTAAAAATTGGAGGAAGTACATTCTCAGGGGAGAGTTAGAGAGAAAAACACAGGAGAAATTCTACAGAAGGTAGAGGGATGCTGTCGAAGATGCGGACACACAGCAATGAGCACGGACATAACACAAGACCCCTGCAGCCAAGAGCTGGAGAAAGCACCTGCTTTGCAGAGTGAGGTGAGATTAGAACTCTAACAGCCTAGGCGGAGCACCCACAGGCAGCTGGCTCTGGGACATCTCTGCCTCTCCGTGGACAGGACAGGCTAGTGCTCATGTGCACACTGTGACCACGGGAGCCCCGTGTGCTGTGACCGTGGAAATTCTGTGACTGCATGAGGGGGTACAGGATGTGGCTTGGATTCTGGGCAATCGCTGTGTGCAGCTCCACATGCTCAGAGCTCCCTAATTGCCTGGGGTGGGTCACTGCAGCAGGATCCTGCTCACACTGCGGACTGCACAGATCCTTTGTGCAGTTCACGTGGCAGCATAGGGGAGTATGGTACCCACTGTGGGCCAATACCCGGGCATTAATGACAATTGGAAGAGAGGAGTTAAGTGTGTGATTACACCAGCAAAGGGGGTCATACCCTCCTTCCTGCTAAAAAGACATAGTGCTGCGCTAGACACTCACCCTATCCTGGAGCACTGAGCAGAGTGCCTTGGGCAAGCACAGCACATATCTCTGGGAATTCACTGAAAGAGCAGACACTCCACCAAGCTACAGAGGCATAGTTCAAAGATAGAATCCATCAGAGGAAAAAACCAACAAGCATCTCCACAAATGCCTAAAAATAAACACAAAAATTTAAGAAACAAGAATAAGGAAGACAACATGACCCCCCCCCCCAAAAGGAACACAACAATCCTTCAATACCAGAATATGCAGGTGAAGAGATTGATCAAATGCCTGAAATAGAATTCAAAAGATTAATCATAAGATTACTCAGAAGCAATGAGAAGGGAATTTATGAGTTAAAGAAATCTTTACATGACATGGGTGAAAATTTTCCCCATGAACTTCCGATTTTGAAGAGAAATCAAAATGAAATATTAGAAATGAAGAATTCAACATGTCAAATAAAAAATACAGAGGAAAGCCTTAACCACAGAGCTGGTGAGGCAGAAGAAAGACTATTGAGCTAGAAGACAAATCTTTGGAAATGTTTCAGTCACAAAAAGAAGAAATTGGAAAATTAAAAAAAACACTGTTGGAGATTTCTGGGATACTATCAAATGACCCAATATATGAGTCTTAGGAGTTCCTGAAGTCATGGGAAGAGAAAACAGATTAGAAGGACTTTTTAATGAAATAATTACAGAAAACTTCCCTAATTTAGAGAAACAAAGGGATGTCCAAGCAGAGGAAGCAAACAGAACTCCTAATAAATATGACCAGAAAAGATGCTCACCACGATACACTGTAGTCAAACTCTCTACAGTAAAACATAAAGATTCTAAAATGTACACAAGATTACTTTCAGAGGATCACCAATTAGACTCACAGGTGACTTCTCATCAGAAATCCTACAAACTAGGAGAGAATGGCAAGATATATTCCAAGTCTTAAGAGAAAAAACTGTCAACCCAGAATTTTGTACCCTTCAAAGCTCTCATTTGTGAAAGACCTTCCATAACAAATAAAAATTTAAAGAATTCATCCAGTATTACAAAAGATGCTTAAGGATGTGCTACACAAGAAACACAGAACCATGAAAGAAGGTGAAGGCAGAAAATCTTCCAGTAAAAATACAAAGGAAATCCAAAGCAAACAATAGGAATGAATATTTATGGGAAAATGGCAGGGTCAATTCATTATCTATCAATAGTACCCTTGTATGTAAATGGCCTAAATTCAGCAATTAAAAGATGTGGGCTGGCTAAATGGATTAAAAAAACAAGACCCATCTATCTGTTGCCTATAAGAAACACAACTCATCAACAAAGATATATGTAGACCAAAAGTGAAAAGATGGAAGAAGATATTCTATGGTAATGTAAAGCAGAAACGACTATGTGTAGCCATCCTAATATCAGACAAAATAGACTTTAACACAAAAACTGTTGAAAGAAACAAAGAACAGCACTATGTTGTGACTGAGGGATCAATTCAAGAGGAAGATGTAACATTATAAATGTGTATGCACCCAATGCCAGGGTGCATAGCTCTTTAAAAAAAAGTTAATGGATCTAAAGGGAGACACAGACTCCAATAAAATACAAATGGGGGACTTAAACATCATACTTTCAGGAATGGACAGACCAACGGGCCACAATATCAACAAAGAAATAACAGAGCTAATTGACACTATGGACCAAATGGATCTAACTGATACCTACAAAACTTATCACCCCACAGCTGCAGAATACACATTCTTTCCATCAGTGTATGGAACTTTCTCTGTGATAAACCATAAGCTAGGTCATAAAGAAATTCTCAGCAAATTCAAAAAAATCAAAATAATATCATGCATTTTTTTCTGACTACAATGGAATAAAGCTGAAAATTAACAACTCAAAAATCTCTAGAACATATGCAAACATGGAGACTGAATAACATGCTCCTAAATGAACAGTTGCTCAAAGAGAAATCAAAAGAGAAATGTTAAAAATTCTGGAAATGTAGTAAGAGGAACAATACAACATATCAACACTTACAGGATACAGCAAAAGCAGTATTAAAGGGGAAGTTTATAGAAACTGGTGGGAGGAAGCACCTGGCTCCTGGCTTCAAATAGGTGCAGCACACCGGCCGTAGTGGCCATTTGGGGGGTGAACCAACGGAAGGAAGACCTTTCTCTCTCTCTCTCTCTCTCACTCTCTAACTCTGCCTGTCAAAAAAAAGAAGGAATTTGAAAGGTAACAAATAAATGAACTATCAACATATCTCAATGATCTAGAAAACCAACCACAAACCAAATATAATATTAATAAGAGGAAAGAAATAATTAAAATTAGAGAATAAAGAAACAAAAATTTAAACCAAAAACAACACAAAAGATCAGTGAAATGAAGAGCTTGCTTTTTGAAAAAATAAACAAAATTGATACACCATTAGCCTAACTAACCAAAAAAAGGAGGGAGAAAACCCAAATCAATAAAATCAGAGATGAAAGAAGAAATATAATAACAGGTACCACACACACACACAAAGAATCATCAGAAATTCCTACAAAGAGCTGTACGCCAACAAACTGGGAAATCTAGATGATATGAATAGATTCGGGGCCAGTGCTGTGGTGTAGCTGGTTAAAGCCCTGGCCTGAAGCACCAGCACCCCATATGGGCGCTGGTCCTAGTCCCAGCTGCTCTTCTTCTGATCCAGCTCTCTGCTAAGGCCTGGGATAGCAGTAGAAGATGGTCCAAGTCCTTGGGCCCCTGCACCCATGTGAGAAACCTGGAAGAAGTTCCTGGCTTCTGGCTTCAGATCAGTGCAGCTCTGGCCATTGTGGCCATCTGGAGAGTGAACCAGTGGATGGAAGACCTCTCTCTCTGTCTTGACCTCTGTAACTCTTTCAAATAAATAAAATAAATCTTTAAAAAAAAGAGAGAGAGAAACAAATAGATTCTTGCACACATACAATCTACCAAAATTGAGTCAATGGGGCTGGCATTGTGGCACAGTGGGTTAAAGTCCTGGCCTGAAGCACTGGCATCCCATATGGGCCTTAGTTCTAGTCCTGGCTGCTCCACTTCCTATCCAGCTCTCTGTTGTGGCCTGGGAAAGCAGTAGAAGATGGCCCAAGTCCTTGGGCCCCTGCACTCACGTGGGAGACACGGAAGAAGCTCCTGGCTTCAGATTGGCACAGCTCCAGCCATTGCGGCCAACTGGGGAGGGAACCAGCAGATGGAAGACCTCTTTCTCTCTCTCTTTCTCTCTCTCTCTCTCTCTCTCTCTGCCTCTCCTTCTCTCTCTGTGTAACTATGACTTTCAAATAAATAAAATAGATATTTAACAAAATAACTGGATCATGAAGCCAAAAATCCTAAACAGACCAATAACCAAGACAGAGACTGAATTAGTAATAGAGCCTCACAACAAAGAAAAGCCCAGGACCAATGGCTTCACTGTTGAATTCCTCCAGATATTTAAAGAAGAACTAATTCTAACTCTTCTCAAGTTATTCAAAACAACTGAAAGAAGGGATCCTCCCAAACTCCTTCTTTGAAGCTTGCATCTCCTTAATTTCTAAACCTGAAAAAAATACAACAGAGAAAGAGAACTACAGACCAACATCCCTGATGAACATAGACACAAAAATCCTCAACAAAATACTAGCTAATCAAAGCCAAAAACACATTAGAATGATCACTCACCTGGACCAAGTGGGATTTATCCCTGCTATGCAGGATTGGTTCAACATTCACACATCAAAAAATGATACCTCACATTAAAAAACTGAAGAACACAAACCACATGATTATCTCAATAGACACAGAGAAAATATTTGATAAAATACAACATCCTTTCATGATGAAAACCTTAATCAAACTGGATGTAGAAGGAAGATTCCTCAACATAATAAAGACAATTTAATTACAAACCCACAGCCAGGATCTTATTGAATGGGGAAAAGTTGAAAGCATTCCCAATAAGGTCTGCAACCAGAAGAGGATGCCTGCTCTTACCATTGCTATTCAATATAGTCTGGGAAGTTTTAGCCAGAGCCATTAATTAAGAAAAAAGAAATCAAAGGGATACAAATTGTGGAGGAAAACTATTCCTATTTGCAGATAACAAGATTCGATGTATAAGGGATCCAAAAGACTCCACTAAGAGACTATTGGGACTTAGAGAAGAGCTTGGTAAAGTAGCAGGATATAAAATGAACACATAAAAATTAATAGCCTTTGTATTCACAGAGAATGCCATACCTGAGAAAAAACTTCTAAGATCAATCCCATTCACAATAGCTACAGAAAAATTAAATACCTTGGAATAAATTTAACCAAGAATGTCAAAGATCTCTACAATAAAGATTACAAAACATTCAAGAAAGAAATAGATGACAAAACCAAGAAAGTGGAAAATCTTCCATGTTCATAGATTGGAAGAATTAATACCATCAAAATTTCCATATAACCAAAAGCAATTTACAATGATCCAAATAAAAACACTAAGGACATTCTTCTCAAACCTAGAAAAAAAAACAATGCTAATATTCATATATAAGAATAAAAGACATGGAATAGCTAAAGCAATCTTTTACAACAAAAACAAAGTTGAAGGCATCACAATAGCAGATTTCAAGACATACTATAAGGCAGCTGCCATCAAAACAGCCTGGTACTGGCAAAAAAAAAAAAAAAAAGAGAGAGAGAGAGAGACATGTAGACCAAAGGAACAGAATAGAAACACCAAAAATCAATGCTCTCATCTACAACCAAATTACCTTTGACAAAGGAGCTAAAATCAATCTCTGGAGCAAGGACAGTCTGAAGAGAAATACTAGCTGATGGGGCTGAGAAAACTGTATCTCTGCATGCAGAAGTATGAAACAAGACCCTCCCTTACACCTTACACAAAAATCAATTCAAAATGGATCAAAGACCAAAATCTATGACCAGATGTCATCACAAAACACTGGGGGCCGGCGCCATGGCTCAATAGGCTAATTCTCCACCTGCGGCGCCGGCACAGCGGGTTCTAGTCCCAGTCGGGGTGCCAGATTCTGTCCCGGTTGCTCCTCTTCCTGTCCAGCTCTCTGCTGTGGCCTGGGAAGGCAGTGGAGGATGGCCCAAGTCCTTGTGCTCTGCACCAGCATGGGAGAGCAGGAGAAGCACCTGGCTCCGGGCTTTGGATCAGGGCGGTGTGCCGGCTGAAGCATGCCAGCCGCAGCAGCCATTGGGGGGTGAACCAATGGAAAAAGGAAGACCTTTCTCTCTGTCTCTCTCTCTCACTGTCCACTCTGCCTGTCAAAAAAAAATTTAAAAAAATAAAAATAAAAAAAACCACTGGGGAAACTATGCCAGACATTGGCCTAGGCAAAGACTTAGCAAAGTCTCCAGAACCACAGGCAATCAAAGCCAAAATTGGCAAATGGGATTACATCAAGCTGAGAAGCTTCTGCACTGCAAAAGAAAGACAAAGTGAAGAGGCAACTGACAGAAAGGAGAAAATATTTCAAACTATGCAACTGATAAAGGATTATTATCCAGAATCTATAAAGAGCTCAATAAATTCAACAACAACAAAACAAAAATCCAGTTAAGAAATGGGCAAAGGACTTGAACAGGCATTTTTCGAAAGAGGAAATTCAAATATCCAACAGAAACTTGAAACAATGCTCAGGATCTGTAGCTATCAGGGAAATGTGAATCAAAATCACAATGAGGTGGTCGGTGCTGCAGCTCACTAGGCTAATCCTCCACCTGCGGTGCTGGCACCCCAGGATCTAGACCCAGTTGGGGTGCCGGATTCTGTCCCGGTTGCTCTCTTCCAGTCCAGCTCTCTGCTGTGGTCCGGGAGTGTAGTGGAGGATGGCCCAAGTGCTTGGGCCCTGCAACTGCATGGGAGACCAGGAGGAAGCACCTGGCTCCTGGCTTCAGATCAGCGCAGCGTGCCGGCCATGGTGGCCATTTGGGGGTGAACCAACAGAAGACCTTTCTCTCTGTCTCTCTCTCACTGTCTAACTCTGCCTGTCAAAAAAATAAAAATAAATCACAATGAGGTTTCACCTCACCCCCATTAGAGTGTCTCTCATACAGAAATCAACAAACAATAAATGCTGGCCAGGATGTGGGGAAAAAATTACCCTAATCCACTGCTACTGGGAATGTAAAGTGGCGCAGCCACCGTGAAGACAATGTGGAAGTGCAAAAAGCACAACAACTCAGAATTAAAGACTTGAAAGCTCAGTTCTTTCGATTTTAAACTCACAGTATAATTTTCTTATAAGAATACACAGCTATGATAGATGATGTCAAGCCTTATTAACTTTCAGAATTGCTATTTTATATAATGTATAGTTCTCTTTTTGGGGAGATGTCGGTTAAATTTCTGGTGCTAATTACTATGTTGGTACCATTTGCACTTAATTTTCCATAATTAGCAGTAATTTTACTAAAGAGTTCTGAAAATATTCTCATTGTTTGCTGTTCTGGGGAGCAGACCAAATTTCTTAAACAAGTTTCTAGTAAGTGCTTATTCTGGAGAGAAGTATAGATATCCAAAGAAGCCCGCCAACAAGAGTTCTTATTCAATAAGTCATTTTACCATCATTTGGGACTGTTAAGATCTCTCATTTGAAAAGCTCTATATTTCCTCCAAAATTAAGAAGTTCATTATAATCAGCATATTTCGTGCTTGAAACTGGGCTTGCTGTTCATTTAAAACAGGATGTGATGTGCTGATCTTAATGCTCAAAGTGATTTTCTGACCAAGGTACTTCAGATTCAACCCTGTGCTGTGCTGTGTGCCACGGCACAGTGTTGACTCTCAGAGTCTCTGCAAAGAGAAAGGCCAGTATTTGAACCCAGTGAGCTGCTGTGAGCCACACAAGGGTCTTCATAAGGCTCACGGGAAACATGTTTTATGGAGATCAGTGCTGTGGTATAGTGGGTTAAGCACCACCTTTTTTTTTTTTTTTTTTTTTTGACAGGCAGAGTGGACAGTGAGAGAGAGAGACAGAGAGAAAGGTCTTCCTTTGCCGTTGGTTCACCCTCCAATGGCCGCCGCGGCCAGCACACTGCGGCCGGCGCACCGCACTGATCCGATGGCAGGAGCCAGGAGCCAGGTGCTTTTCCTGGTCTCCCATGGGGTGCAGGGCCCAAGCACCTGGGCCATCCTCCACTGCACTCCCTGGCCACAGCAGAGGGCTGGCCTGGAAGAGGGGCAACCGGGACAGAATCCGGTGCCCCGACCGGGACTAGAACCCGGTGTGCCGGCGCCGCTAGGCGGAGGATTAGCCTAGTGAGCCGCGGCGCCGGCCCAAGCACCACCTTTTAACACTGGCATCTCATATTGGAGTTCAGTTGCTCTGCTTCTGATGCCAATCCACCTTCCTGATAATGTACCTGCCAAGTCAGAGGAAGATGACCCAAGGTCTTAGGCCCTTGCCATCCATGTGGAAATCAGCATGGCATTTCTGGCTCCTGGATCCTGGCTGCTGGCTCCTGGCTTTGGCCTGGCTCAGACCTAGCTATTGCAGTTATTTGAGGAGTGAATGATAGGGTGGAAGATCTCTCTGTATCTCTCCCTCTCACTCTGTTGCTCTGCCTTTCAAGTAAATAAATACATAAATCTTTGTAAAAAATACAATGTGTATGATGAAAAAACACTATGCTTGCATTTAAAAATACTTTGGACCAAAATAAACTTTTAAATTTCATTTTTCATGAACTTTTCGAAGTACCTTCCAATGGCATGCAACTTCTTAAATACTCTTAGGTTCTAATTGTCTATGTGAGGATACAGATATGACTTAAAGACATTAATATTCTCGCTACAGATACTTAGTCTTGTAATCTAAAATAGATTTCAAGCTTTTTGAGTGTCAAAAGTCATTAATCAAAATTAAAGTATCGGGGCTGGGACTGTGGCATAGTGGGTAAAGCTGCTGCCTGCAGTGACAGCATCCCATGTTGGTGCCGGTTCAAGTCCCAGCTGCTCCACTTCTGATCCAGCTCTCTGCTATGGCCTGGGAAAGCAGTAGAAGATGGCCCTAGTTCTTCAGCCCATGCACCTGTGTGGGAGACCCAGAAGAAGCTCCTGCCTCCTGGCTTCAGACTGGTGCAGCTCTAGCCATTGCAGCCAATTGGGGAATGAACCAGTGGACGGAAGACCTCTCTCTCTCTCTCTCTCTCTCTCTCTCTCTCTCTGCCTCTCCTTCTCTCTCTGTATAACTCTGACTTTAAATGAATAAATAAATCTTTAATAAAAAGGAAATTATCCCCATAAGTTACCTGTCATACCTTAAACATAAGAAAATCCAAACTATTATACTTCAGTTCAGTTTGCTTCCAACGCACAATATCACCATCCAGTTTCCAGGGAAGGAATACAAACAGGTTTTAATAAAGTTGTTACAATGTCTAAGGCCCCAAGTGTATTGTTTGCTTATTTCCTGTGTTAATTTGCTCAAAGATGAACATAAAGAATGACATTAGCTGCTGCATTTTAAAACCTAAGACCATGTGTTACTTTTCCCACCTTTCTCTACTGCTTTACCGGTCAGATCTGGCATGTTACTATATCTCGTCCTCTCTCAGCTGGAAAGACATTCATTAATTAGCAACCTGATGTTAACCAAGTGCAATAGCAGCATGTCTGTACCAAACTGCTCTCCAGGAAATGCTGCTAAATATGTGGACCATGGGAATGTATCCAGTCCACCTGCAAAGATCCTTGCCCCCTTTTCATCAGCAAATTACAGTGCTTTTTAATTTGGGGATACAGATTGGTATTAATTGAAACAGGGGGAAAGAATGAAGGCTGGTGTTTGGGCTACTATTGAAGACATCAGTTACGATGCCTGGTTGGCTTTCTGGGCCCTGATCTCGACTTCAGCTTGGGTACCTGAGTTCCTGTCACCCACGTGGGAGATCTGCATTGAGTTTTCAGTTCTTGTCTTTGGCACATCCCAGTCTGGCTGTTGCAGGCATTTGGGAAGTGAACCAGCAGATGGGGGCTGTCTATCTGTCTGCCTCTCAAATAAAAAACAAAGACAAGGAAAAAAAACTCAAACGTTTTTGAACATGTTTAAAATTGCAATTGAATACTTTCAGGGAAAAGTTATTTTTATATTAAACTCAGGTGTTCAATTACACCAAGGCCATTGCAAAATAAATTTTTAAAAAAGGTGCCTATTTTCACAATGTATTGTTTTCCAAAGTTCTACTTCTCTCTGTTTTTAATAATTTTTTTATTTCTAAGCCATAGCATATTTCCCTTATCTGTTAATTGTATAAAAATGTTCTCTCTGTGAAAACAACGAATTTCCTCATTAATGTTCCTTATCCAATAGTCCCAACTATATGTTCTTAAAGTTTACTAAATCCATGGCTTAACTTTATTTTCTTATCAAAATATAATTCTGATTAGAAAGCGAACATACAGATAAAATCATTTAAGTAAGGTCAATAAATTAATAGTTTTACAGTAACTTAACTTGCTTCAGTGAAGTTAACCACTGAGGCTAGTTGAGGGATATACATACACATCTAACAGTACATGCTAATCCACAGTACTGAATGTATTCAACTGTACATAGTCAGAATTCTGATTTCCACTTAAAATGTTTCCACAACATCAGGAAATGATGCTGCAATGAAATGAAGAGAAGTAATTTTTGTTGTGAAAATGCACTTGATAGTTGCAGGACAGAAAACACTAAAGAAAAGCAAGTGCTTATCACTGGCAGAGTTTTATGCTTTGTAAATTGAAAGCAAAGTCAATGTATGGAGGGATGATACCCACAAGCAGATAAAATCATGTTTCATTTCTGTTTATGTCCAAAAGAATGGTTTTCACTGGTAAAAATGCCAAATGTCTCAGGATTGATCACAGAATTTTAAAAGAAGGAGAAGTTGATCAGACTGATTCATGGACCAAAAAAGTCACCACTAAGGTGTGAAATGTGTCTAAATGTCCCAATCTGGGGCCGGCACTGTGGCGTAGTGGGTAAAGCTGCCCACTGCAATGTCGGCATCCCATAAGGGCGCCAGTTCGTGTCCTGGTTTCTCCACTTCCAATCCAGCTCTCTTATAATGACCTGGGAAAGCAGTGGAAGGTGGCCCAAGTCCTTGGGCCCCTGCACCTGCATGGGAGACAAAGAAGAAGCTCCTGGCTCCTGGCTTTCGACTGGCACAGCTCCAGCTGTTGAGGCCAACTGGGGAATGAAGCAGTGGATGGAAGACTTCCTCTCTCTCTCTCTCTCTCTCTCTCTCTCTCTTTCTCTCTATATATATCCCTGACTCTCTCTCTCTCTCTCTTTCTCTCTATATATATCCCTGACTTTCAAATAAATAAATAAATCTTAAAAAAATAAATAAATGTCTTAATTCACATTTATGAATAATTTTGATTTCTAGGAATGTGCAAACTTATTTAATGAGAAAGAAAAATTATGAGTTAAGCCAAATGAGATTGAAAAATTCCATAGTAGCCCTCACCCATCTCAGGAACACATACAAGTATGGGCTGGGCCATGTCTCTCAGCCCTCAGTCCAGCACAGCCAACAACAGTGTGTCATAGGCATGGGAAGCCAATCAGCAATATATACATATATCCATACAATCTTTGTTAATAAATAGATGATATTCTCTCTGCCTCCAGTAAGTAGTTATTGCAAAACCATCAAGAACGAGAAATCGGGTGGGGTGCTAAGTTATTAGCCTGCTTTAAGTGCTCTCATTTCTTATTCTGGCCCTGTTGACAAATGACAGGTGTTCAGCAAGTATTTTTTGAATTAATTTGAATTGTGCCTTCTAAACTAGGCTATCTGTCCACTTGGCACAGGGATATTGTTGACTTTTTTTTTATTACAAAATTTTACTCACTGACTGACATATAACAGTCTTACAGTAAACGTCGAACAGGTGAATTTGATAATTAAGAAAGAATGTTAAATGCTCTCATAAGTAACCAGAAAATTACAGCATAAGAAACGTTTTGAAAAAGATGATCAGATGATAATAACTGATAGTCTAGATAAGCACTACTTAAGATTTATCTTTGCAGTCAGTTAATAGTAATAACACAAGTAAATAACTCTATAGTTCTGCTTTACACTTCTAACACATTTTCATCATTGAACATCTTCCAGAGTCCTCTTAAACAAATTGTATTCCAGTACTGCCTTCCAAACTGCACAATAAAAATGCTTTTCATAACACCTTTAAAAAAATCACTAGGCTTCATCAAAGAAAACTGAGTGGCTCTGCTATTTTAAACACATTTCAACAAAGTATCCTGTGTGAAGGTGCCTCAGAGGCATTCGTAGGCAAGGCAAGGACAAAACTGGTAAAATAGCATGCCAATGCCCAAGGAAATTATGTTGCCCCTGCACAATGAATTAAGGAGTGAGCATTTAGTTTAGAGGTTAAAAAATCCACCTCCCATATAGAAACACGCAGGTTCACCACCTGGTTCTGGCTCCTGATTCCAGCTTCATGCTACTGGAGACTTGGAAGGCAGCAGTGAGGGCCTCTAGTAGTTGGGAACCTGCCACTCACATAAGAGACCAGGATTATACTGCTGGCTCCTGGCTTCACCCCTTGCCATTGCTGGAGTTTGGGGAATGAACTAGTGAATAGAAGTGCTCTATTTCTGTCTCTCAAAGAAGCATAATTTTTAAAATTTACAAACAAAAGGTATAGCTTTGTTAAAACACCTATTAAAGTATTTAGGTTTTATCTCTGAGTGGACCAAAAGAGAGTGCTGGAGCCAGCGCTGTGGCACAGTGGGTAAAGCCATCGCCTCCAGTGCCGGCATCCTATATGGGCATCAGTTCAAGTCCTGGCTGCTCCACTTCCGATCCAGCTCTGTGCTATGGCCTGGGAAAGCAGTGGAAGATGGACCACATCCCTGGGCCCCTGCACCCACGTGGGAGACCCGGAAGAAGCTCCTGGCTCCTGGCTTCGGATCGGTGCAGCTCCGGCTGTTGCAGCCAGTTGGGGAGTGACCCAGCGGATGGAGGACCTCTCTCTCTCTCTTTGCCTCTCCGTAATTCTGCCTTTCAAATAAATAAATAAATCTTAAGAGAGAGAGAGAGAGAGAGAGAGAGAGAGCAAGCGAGCGCTGGCTGGAGATACAGAGGAATGGGGGTTTGGCCCTAGAACTGGCATTCACAATCTCCATGAAGTGGGCTGCTTTATGTAGCTTCTGTGTCTCATTTTCTTCATCTGCAAAATGACCCAATTGGACTAAATAACTTTTAAGTTTCAAACAGATGTGTAATCAGCGGTGCTGATTTGCACCACAGTTCACGGATTTATGTTAACTGCGGTCAAGTGTTTATTTTTTGAGACAGAACTAGAAAACTTGTGCTACTTATTTTTCTGGGCTGTGGTGAAAATCAAATGAGACATAGTCTGTGAAAATGTTGTAAAGCATGCAAGGAATTATGACAATAGTGTTCTGACTGGTAGTTTCAGCTGACAATATGTGCAAAATTGAAAGGAAATTAAAAGGAACATATCCTACAGGATTTAAGATCAAAAGCAGATTTTGATTTTAAAGGGGGAGCGGAAGACTATAAATTCTGAAATGTTTTATGACTGTGATCACACCAAGGAAAACTCTAATAAAGGCTAAAGTTTAGAACCTAGTGAATTAATCACAACAAATTAGGATAACATTGGTGTACCCTTGTAAAGAAATCTTGCCAAGCGAAATATAAGAATTATTTTGGAGGAAGTATGTTATAAAGTAATATTTATATTAATAGCTATATTTATCACATAGTTTACATTACATATTTAAATGATATAATACAGTTGCATTATGAAAATTTTTGAATAAATATAATGAGAACATAAAATTATTCATATTCATATCAAGGAGAGATAATCATTATTAACATTTTCATAAGCATATACCTTTGCAATTTTTAAAAATCATTCATGGATGTCAAGTTCTTTTTAGAAAATCACTTGCCTAAAAAAGCAGGTTTCTATTCCTTATATTTAATATTTATTATAAATAGTTCCTTTATTATTAAATATTTTTAGAACAAGATTTTTTAAAGATTTTATTTATTTATTTGAGAGGTAGAATTATAGAAACAGAGGAGAGACAAGGAGAAAGGTCTTCCATCTGCTGGTTCACTCCCCCAAATGGCCGAAATGGCTGGTGCTGAGCTCCGATCCCATGCCAGGAGTTTCTTCTGGGTCTCCCATGCAGGTGCAGGTGCCCAACCTGCCTTCCCAGGCCAAAAGCAAAGAGCTAGATCAGAAGGCGAGCAGCCAAGACTCTAATCAGCGCGCACATAGGATGCCGACACTGCAGGCAGAGGCTTAGCCTACTACACCACAGCACCAACCCCTAGAACAAGATTTTTCAAGGCCAAATAATTTGAGTTATTTACAATACTTTAAATAATGAAGTACATAAGCTTTTGACCATGATCTCCTGCATTTTAGGATGGATTTCAAGGACTAGGGCAATTGAACTAAGGGAATAAGCATTTACTTTTATTTATTATGGTCTGAATGTTTTGTCTCCCCCAAATTCATATGTTGAAACCCTAACCCTGAAGCAATAGTACTTAGAGACATAATCTTTGGTGCTAATTAAGTTTAGATGAAGCCTCAATGTCAAAATTCCTGTAACAGGATTGGAGTCCCTACAACAAAGCTGTAGTAATTAAAACAGTATGGTAAAACCAAATAAAAATTGACAGATCATTAACTGATAGAACAGATTAGAGAGCCCAGAAATGAACGGATGCATACAAGGTCAACTGATGTATAAACAAAGGTGTCACAATAAGAAAATAATAGCCTCTTCCATAAATTGTATTGGGAAAATTGCAGAAGCATGAAATTTGACCTTTATCTCACCCCTATACAAAAATCATGTAGAACATGGCTCTGGGCAATACTTCTTTGAATTTGACCCTCGAAGTGTACATCACAAAAGAAAAAATAGACAAATGGAATTACATCAAACAAAAAGCTTTTGTGGGGCAAAGGAAACAATTAACAGTGTACGGAGGGGCCGACACTGTGGCATGCAGTGCCACATCCCATACATATAAAACCTCCAACAACCAACCTCACAGCAGTAAGTATAAACTGCCCATATACAATTAAAAAGAAAATTTATATAAAAAGAAGAGGAAGAGACATTAGAGCTCTCTTGCTTGCTCTCTCGCTCTTCCTCTGCCCCACCATCTCCTCTGTGTGCAAGTATAAGGAAGAGGTCATGTGAGCTGAGCACATGGTGAGATAGACGCCATCTGCTGCCAGGGTAAGAATCCTCACTAGGAACAGAATCTGCAGCACCTCAGTCTTGGACTGTTCAGCCTCCAGAACTCTGAGAAATAAATGCCCATTGTTGAAGCTCCACAGTCTATGGCACTCCGTCATTGTACTCCACGCACAGAATAAGACAGCTTTGATGCACAGTTCCAAAGAGCGTTTCAGGAAAGGTGTATCAACCTGCCTGTTCCCATCAGTACACTACAGAATGCCCACCTCACACACACTGCTGGCTCCAGCATTATCTGTGCATTTTTCTTGCCAATGAAGTCATCAACTTACTTTTAATTTTCATCCCATAGATTATCAGCAAGGGTGTTTTGCATGTTAGTTGGTTAGGATACTCATCTTTGGAAATTACCCATTCAATGTCTCTCTCCAGTTTTGCTATGGACTTCAATGCTTTTCTAACTGATTTATAAGAACTCTTTAAATGTTAAAGCTGTTCATTTCCTGTTATGTTTGCTTTCGATATTCTAATGCAGTCTATATTGGTCTTTTTCTGTCTCTGTGGGTTTTTTTGTAATTTAAAAAATGTTCAATTTTCATGTAATCATATCTTTCAGTCTATTCTCTTCTCTTTTTTCCTGAAGGTATAAAAGAGACAGCTTCCTCTGTCACACAGCAGAGCCACTGGCTTAGGCACATTAGTTGCAAGCATAAAAGTCACCAGCAGAAGCACCATGATGACAGAGGCTTATTCCAGAGGATATCTCTAGGAGGAGGAAAAGAAAAACCTCCTTTTTATTATAAGCCTTTCCCCATGTTATGATGTTTAAATTTTTTTATGTAAATAAAAGTAAATTTAAAAAGAAATGTCAAAGCAAGCAAAAGGAAGGAAATAATAAAGATCATAGCAGAATGAATAAAGAATTTAAAAATAGATCCAATGAAAAAAGTTGCTTTAAAAAAATTGGCTAGCCTTTAACTAGCTTAACCAAGTCAAAAATGACAGAGAAACAATTTAATAAAATCAAGGCTGAAAGAGGCAGGAGTATTATTGACTTTACAGAAATAAAATGTAGAATAAGGAAACACTATGAACCATTATATGTCAAGAAATTAGATACCACAATGAAATGAAGGAACTCCCACTGAAACTCATTCAAGAATAATTGAAAAATCTAAGTAAACTTGTAAGTAAAGAGACAGAATTAGTACTTAAAAAGCTTTCCACAAAGGAAGTCATAGGCCCAGATGGCTTCACTGGTGAGTTCTACAAAATGTTTAAAGAATTAATCCTTTACAACCAAGGATACCAATGCTCCACAAACTCTTCCAATAAACAGGAGAAAGGGCAACATTTCCCTACACCTTCTGTGATGCCAGCATAGCAAAACTGACAAAGATGTCATACAAAAAAGAAAACTACGCAAATATCCCCTATGTATATGGTAAAAAAGTCATCAACAGAATATTAGCAAACATACATAAAGGATTATACCAAGTGGGATTCAAGCCAGGATGCAAAGTTATTTCATTATATAATACCACACCATATTTGTGGAATAAAGATAAAAACAATTATGATCATCTCAACATGGTAGGAAAAGCATTAGAAAACTTTCATGATGAAATCATTCAATAAAGTAGGAGTGCAAGGGAAAATAGTCTAATAAACGCCACCTAGAAAAAAAGTGACTATTAACATCACACTTATCCGTGAAATACTGAATTCTTTCCAAGATCATGAATAATTCAGGGATCCGACTCTTGATACCTTTATTCAACATTTTACTGGATATTCTATCCAGAACAAAAAAGGTAAGAAAAAGAAAATGAGGCATCCAGATTCAAAAAGAGGGAGTAAAAATACATCTATTTTCAGATGACTTGAATTTGTAATAATTAATGAATACACAAAAAAACTAGTATAACTAATATAACCAGAATGACTGCAGAATACAAGACAGTATATAAGAATTATTTGTTTTTCTATACACTATCAGGATTAATCTGAAAATAAAATTAAGGAAGTAATTCTAAGTAGCATCAAAAAGAATAAGATAGATAAGAATAAATTTGTCAAAGATGACTTGTATATGACCACTAGAAAACATTGTTAAAAATTCAAATATCTAAATAAATAGACATCCCATGATAATGGATCAGAAGAATCAATATCATTAAGATGGTAACAGTACCCAAATGGATCTATAGATTTAGCAAATATTTCTCAAAACCCCAGGTGGGTATTTTCAAGAATTTGACAAAGTAGTCATAAAATTCAAATGGAATGAAAAAGACTTTGAAGGGTGAAAGTAATATAGATAAAAGAATAAAATTGGAGGACTTGCACTTCCTGTCTTCAAAACTTGCCATGAAGAAACAGTAATGAGACAGTGTGACACTGCCATAAAGACAGACATGGATATCAAAGGAATAAAACTGAATTCAGAAATAAATGTCTACATTTATGGTCAACTAACTTTTCACAAAGAATAATGAGGGAAAAAAGCTTTTCAACAAATGGTGTTTAGTCAATTGAATGTCAGCATGCAAATGAATGAAGTTAGACCCTTACCTCACACCATAAGCAAAATTAACTCAATACACAACATTGGATTTAAAATATATATTTAAAAAAAGCACTTGGGCCATCCTCCACTGCACTCCCGAGTGAGATTCTTGCCTGGTCTGTCAAGTGTAAACTCTTCATTAAACTTGGTTAGAATGATTACTGGAAGGAGAAGGCAGAGGAGGAAGAAAAAGAAAAGAAAGAACTGGGCAAAGGATTTAATAGACATTTATCAACAGAAAACATACAACAGCTCAGGAAACACACGAGAAGACATTCCAACTCCAGCCCAACTCCCTAATATAAAAAAGAAAAGCAACAGTGAGTGTAGCAAGGAAATGGAGAAATTAGAATCCTGATGTATTGCTGAAGGAATATATAATGGCATAACTGCTTTGGAAAACAACTTGGCCATGCCTCAGAATATTTATTGTATTTCTAAGAAACTTTTTTTTATTTTTTAACTTTTATTTAATAAATATAAATTTTGAAAGTACAACTTTTGGATTACGGCAGTTTTTCCCCCCATAACCTCCCTCCCACCCGCAAACCATCCCATATTCTACTTCCTCTCCCATCCCATTCTTCATTAAGATTCCTTTTTTTTTTTTTTTTTGACAGGCAGAGTGGATAGTGAGAGAGAGACAGACAGACAAAAAGATCTTCCTTTTCCATTGGTTCACCCCGCAATGGCCACCGCGGCTGGCGCACCACGCTGATCCGAAGCCAGGAGCCAGGTGATTCTCCTGGTCTCCCATGCGGGTGCAGGGCCCAAGGACTTGGGCCATCCTCCACTGCCTTTCCGGGCCACCGCAGAGAGCTGGACAGGAAGAGGAGTGACAGAGACAGAATCCGGCGCCCTGACCCGGACTAGAACCTGATGTGCCGGTGCCGTAGGCAGAGGATTAGCCTACTGAGGCACGGCGCCGGCCTAAGATTCATCTTTGATTATATTTATATACAGAAGATCAACTTAGTATATACTATGTAAAGATTTCAACAGATTGCACCCACACAGACACACAAAGCATAAAGTACTGTTTGAATACTAGTTTTACCATTAATTCGCATAGTACAACACATTAAGGACAGAGATCCTACATGGGGAGTAAGTGCACAGTGACTCCCATTGTTAATTTAACAATTGACACTCTTATTTATGACATCAGTAATCACCCGAGGCTTTTGCCATGAGCTTCCAAGGCTTCGGAAGCCTCTTGAGTTCACAAACTCCAAACTTATTTAGAGAAGGCCATTATCAAAGTGCAAGTTCTCTGCTCCCTTCAGAGAAAGATACCTCCTTCTTTGATGGCCTATTCTTTCCACTGGAATCTCACTCACAGAGATCTTTCATTTAGGTCTTTTTTTTTTTTTTTTTGCTAGAGTGTCTTGGCTTTCCATGCCTGAGAAGCTCTCATGAGCTTTTTAGCCAGATCTGAATGGCTGAAGGAATGCCTCAGAATATTAAACCTCCTGTTATCGTATGATCCAGCAATCCCATGTGTGCACAAAAAAGTGTATCCACAAATGTCCTTAGGAGCTTTATTTACAAAAGGCAAATTGGAAACAACCCAGCAAACCCATTCATCAACAGACCCATGGCTGAGTAAAACATCATCTATCCATTCAATGGGACATTATTCAGTCATAAATGAGGTATTGTTCATGCTACAACACAGAAGAACCTTGAACACACGCTAAGACTTTTCAGTTAGAAAAGCCTACATATGGTAGGATTTCATTTATAGGAAGCATTCAGAATAGACAAATCCACAATTACATAAAGCAGATGAGGGGCTTTCAGGGGATGGGGGAACAGGGAAATGCAGAGCAACTTCCAGTAAGTACAGGGTGTCTTCTTTGAAGTGATAAAACGGAGGAATCTGGAAAACATCATGCTGAGTGAAATAAGCCAGTCCCAAAGGGACAAATATCATATGTTCTCCCTGATCGGTGACAACTAACCAAGCATCCAAAAGGAAACCTGTTGAAGTGAAATGGACACTATGAGAAACAGTGACTTGATCAGCCCCTGTCCTGACTGTCGAGGAACAACTTAATACTTTTTCCCTTTTAGTATCTTTTGGTTCTACTTAATACCATTGGTTGAATCTTTAATTAACACACAATTATTCTTAGGTGTTTAAATTTAACTGAAAAGTGATCCCTGTTAAACATAAGAGTGGGAATAAGAGAAGGAGGAGATGTACAGTTTGGCACATGCTCAGTCAGACTGACCCCTAATGGTAGAGTTAGAAATGTGCCAGGGGATTCCAATTCAATCCCATCAAGGTGGCACGGACCAATGCCATCTCATTAGTCAAAATGATCAGTTTCAGTTCACAATTGATCATAATGATAGTATTAAGTGTCAAAGGGCTCACATAAACAAGACTAGTGTCTGCTAATACTAGCTGATAGAATTAAAAAGGAGAGAACAATCCAACATGGGATGCGGGATACACAGCAGACTCATAGAATGGCAGATGTCCTAAACAGCACTCTAGCCTCAGAATCAGCCCTTAAGGCATTTGAATCTGGCTAAAAAGCCCATGAGAGTTTCTCAGGCAAACAAAGTCAAGACACTATGGAAAACAACAACAACAACAACAACAACAACAATTAAATGAAAGATCTCTGTGAGTGAGATCCCAGTGGAAAGAACTGGCTATCAAAGAAGGAGGTATCTTTCTCTGAAGGGAGGAGAGAACTTGCACTTTGATAATGGCCTTCTCTAAATAAGTTCGGAGTTTGTGAACTCAAGAGGCTTGGAAGCCTTGGCAGCTTATGACAAGAGCCCTGGGTGATTACTGAGGCCAAAAACAATGTCAATTGTTGAATCAACAACGGGAGTCACTGTGCACTTACTCCTCATGTAGGATCTCTGTCCTTAATGTGTGGTACTATTTGAATTAACTGTATAACTAGTACTCAAACAGTACTTTATACTCTGTGTGTCTGTGTGGGTGCAAACTGTTGAAATCTTTACTTAATATCTACTAAATTGTTCTTCTGTGTATAAAGATAATTGAAAATGAATCTTGATGTGAATGGAATGGAAGAGGGAGTGGGAGATGGGATGGTTGCAGTGGGAGGCAGGTTATAGGGGGAAAAAGCCACTGTAATCCAAAAGTTGTACTTTGGAAATTTATATTTATTAAATAAAAGTTAAATAATAATAATAATGATAAATATAAGGGTAATAATATGTATAAGAGTCTCAAATGTCACATGAGATTACAAAATATAAAATGATACATGTTGTAAATTCATTTTGGCAAAATATGTATTTTTTTCCATTTACCAGGTATTCTTCTGTAGAAAATAAAACATTATTTAGAAAAAAAAATGTTTTGAAATTTTTGACAATGATTATATAACTTTGTGGGGACAATAAAAACCACTTAATTGTATAGTTCAAAGGGGGTATTTATGGAATGCAAACTAAATCTTAATAAGTATTTTATTAAGAAATACAATTGATGAAGCTAGTGTTGTGGCCCAGTGGGTTAAGCTGCAGTCTGCAATACCAGCATCCTATATTGGAGCGCTGGTTCAAGTCCTGGTTGTTCCTCTTCCAAACCAACTCCCTGCTAAAGTGCCTGGGAAAGCTGCAGAAGATGGCCTGGGTATTTGGGTTCCTGTCAACCTCGTGGGAAACCTGGATGGAGTTCTTGGCTCCTGGCTTCAGCTTGGCCTACCCTTGGTCATTGTGGCCATGTCTGGGAGTGGATAAACTAGTGGATAGAATATGTATTTCTCTCTCTCTCTCTCTCTCTCTCTCTGTGTGTGTGTGTGTGTGTGTGTGTGTTTCTCCCCCTCTCTCTGTCACTCTGCCTTGCAAATAAATAAATCTTTAAAAAAAGAAATAAAGTTAAAACATTCTGGAAGGCAGCAGATAAGCTAATGGCAGTATAATCTAACAGTAAGCTGTGTAAGTAGAATAAGGTAATAGTAAAAGATGATCATCACTAGGGAAGTCAGGTATATTTAGAAGACATCTCTATTTTCTTGGGTCTTGTGCTATATTGGACAAAAGAAAGAAATTGTCTTATTGTTTGAAACATCAGCAAACAGAGCTAACTTGGTATTTTTAATGCCACTATCATTCAATGCTTTATTAAAAAGAATGCAGCAGGTGTCCCATGGAAACTATAGAGGCTCAGATTGCAACCAAATTTCAATTAAAGCAAAGTTTAATTTCTACATATAATATGCAACTTTTAAGCCCAAGGAGAGAATAATTTTCTTTTGCAATGAATAAGTAGTGCTTCTCTTACCTGCCTCGGGACACATTTAGATGAAAGAAAACACATTAAATTATTGATGTAATGATTAATTGAAAGTCCCCTTAAATTATATAGCATATTTATAGCAAAGCCCTTTGGCCCTACTCAAGCAAAACTACAACTCTTCCAAGTACATTCAAAATCAGTCCTGTGTACCATTATTTTTTAAATAAATTATAAAAGTGAAGAAACCAAAAGGAATGCTTAGGATTTTTGTCTGGATGAAGAGTGATTTTCTATTCTGTGCCCTCATTACCTAAGTCTACAAAGAACCAGAAGAGGACCCAGCTTCCTTAGTGTACAAAGTCAAGAACACATGGTCAGGTAAGAGTCCAGGTAGGACTCCTGATGGCACCAGTTCTGTCACCAGTGAATCCAATCTGGCAACTGTACATGTGCCAGCACAAGCCTGATAGGGACGGCTTCCTAGCCTGGTGAAAGACAGACAGTGGCCCCCGTGAGGAAAAACGACATCTTGCCAAGTGTCATGCTTGGAGCAGATGCATTTTAAGGGAGGCCGGGGGCCCAGGAGGTGGAAGGGGCAGTGAGAGTGGTAGTGGTCAAGGGTAGGACAGTGAACATTGTGCTCGACAGAAGGACCAGTTTTTTATTTTATAGGTGATTTTAAAAAAATTTAAAGGTGTTTAAAGGGCTGATTCTAGACCACCTAGACAATGATTCTAGAAATAGAAATCTTTAAAAATGTCCATTTGCCAGGTTCTATCCTTGACAATTCAGAATCTGTGGGCCTGGGCTCAGGTACACATGATTCTAATTTCAGCCAGTCCTGAAAACTACTAGTCTGAACAGATAATCTGCTATACAATTTCCTATGAGTCAGAAAATGTCCCACAGCACCCAGGCCTTGGTAACATCTTCCATTCTTGTAGCATCCATCACCACCCACAAGCTGTTTTATTCCTTTGTTCCCTAACTAAAGACCCTTTAGTAAGGATTACAGTTTATATTGCTGACCCTGCCAGGCAACTGTCTGCCCCACCTCCATTCAGTCTCAGTATCACTTTCTTTTGTAGATGCAAAGCACTATATACAACTCACAACAACAACAGCAAGATAGAGTAATTTTTCAGTGAAGTGGGATCCCCCAAGAGCTTAAATTAATACTATAAAACGATGCCATTTCAGAGCTTCGGTACAATAATCTATAAGCTGGTGTCTAGGCTGAATTTTCAACCTCAGCATCACGGGCACTTGAACTTCATAATCCTTGTCTTGGAAGGGCCATCCCGCACAACGTAGTCTGTTCAGCAGCAGCCCTGGCCTTTAACCACTAGACACCCAATGTGACAACAAAACACGTTCTCTAAACATTATCAAACGTCCCACTGCAGCACAGGCAAAACCGACTCCTGACTGAGAACAACTGGCATACAGCTCTGTAAGAATTCAGCCCTTATCAAAATTACAAGATTTAGGGGCAGGTGTTTTAGCAATTAAGACATCCACGTTCTCCTATTAGCATGTTGTCTGATTTCAATTTCTGTCCCCAGCTCCTTTTTTTTTAACTTTTATTTAATGAATATAAATTTCCAAAGTATGGCTTATGGATTACATTGGCTTCCCCCCCCATAACGTCCCTCCCACCCACAACCCTCCCCTTTCCCACTCCCTCTCCCCTTCCATTCACATCAAGATTCATTTTCGATTCTCTTTATATACAGAAGATCAGTTTAGTATACATTAAGTAAAGATTTCAACAGTTTGCTCCCACACAGAAACATAAAGTGAAAAATACTGTTTGAGTACTAGTTATAGAATTAAATCTCAATGTACAGCACACTAAGGACAAAGATCCTACATGAGGAGTAAGTGCACAGTGACTCCTGTTGTTGACTTAACAAATTGACACTCTTGTTTATGGCATCAGTAATCACCCTAGGCTCTTGTCATGAGCTGCCAAGGCTATGGAAGCCCCCTGAGTTCACCGACTGATCATATTTAGACAAGGCCATGGTCAAAGTGGAAGTTCTCTCCTCCCTTCAGAGAAAGGTACCTCCTTCTTTGATGACCTGTTCTTTCCACTGGGATCTCACTCACAGAGATCTTTCATTTAGGTTTTTTTTTCCCCCAGAGTGTCTTGGCTTTCCATGCCTGAAATACTCTCATGGGCATTTCAGCCGGATCCGCATGCCTTAAGGGCTGATTCTGAGGCCAGAGTGCTGTTTAGGACATTTGCCATTCTATGGGTCTGCTGTGTATCTCACTTCTCATGTTGGATCATTCTCTCCCTTTTTGATTCTATCAGCTAGTATTTGCAGACACTATTCTTGTTTATGTGATCCCTTTGGTTCTTAGTCCTATCATTATGATCAATTGTGAACAGAAATTGATCACTGGGACTAGTGAGATGGCATTGGTACATGCCACCTTGATGGGATTGAATTGGAATCCCCTGGTATGTTTCTAACTCTACCGTTTGAGGTAAGTCAGCTTGAGCATGTCCCGAATTGCACATCTCTTCCCTTTCTTATTCCCACTCTTAATATTTAACAGCGATCACTTTTCAGTTAAGTTTCAGCACTTAAGAAGAATTGTGTACTGATTATAGTATTCAACCAAAAGTATTAAGTAGAACAAACAAAAAAAAATACTAAGAGGGATAACATATTAAGTTGCTCATCAACAGTCAGGGCGAGGGCTGATCAAGTCACCGTTTCTCATAGTGTTCATTTCACTTTAACAGGTTTCCTTTTTGGTGCTCAGTTAGTTGTCACCTATCAAGCAGAACAAGTGGTATTTGTCCCTTTGGGATTGGCTTATTTCACTCAGCATAATGTTTTCCAAATTCCTAACAGGGATCACTTTTCAGTTAAAATTTAAACACCTAAGAATAATTGTGTGTTAATTATAGAGTTCAACCAATGATACTAGAACAAAAAAAAATACCAAAATGGATAAAGTATTACATTGTACATCAACCGTCAGTCCAGCTGCCTGCCAATGCAAACTTTGGGAGGCAGTAGTAATCGTTCAAGTCATTGGGCTCAAGTCTCCCATGTGAGACACTTAGATTGAGTTCCTAGCTCCTGGCTCCAGGTCTGGGTCATCATGGGCCCATTCTTGGCTATTGTGGGCATCTGGAGAGTGAACCAGCAGATGGAAGCGCTCTCTAGCTCTCGCTCTCTCTCTCCCCTCCCTCCCCCCCTCTTGTAGCAATAAATGCTTAAAAATTACAATATTTTCACTGAATTTAATGTTTGCATATCATATTGGATATTAAGTACTTTGACATTTGTGTTATGGGAAATATTTCGAATTTGGTTCATATCCAGGAGTTTCATTATATATACCCTCCCCTTATGCCAAGTAGTATTTTCTGTTGGAGTCAGTCTCTGTGGAACAGTCATAGCCAACTTCCTGCACTGCTTTGGGCAAAAGAGGAAATAAGATTTGACACACATGCTACTGTAGATGTCTGTATAAGTGGCTCTCTCAAGCTCACACTGCGTTTCAGCTTCAAGAAACTCATCTTGTCTGACTCACATTTTCTGGGGGTTTACTGTTTGACACAACCCTTGGGGTGGGAAAGTTGAAGTGTGTAGTATTTTTGTTTAAAAGGCCTTTCCTCCAGTTGAGCACAATATTGTTAGAGAAGACCCAGCATAGGAGTGGATGGAAATACAAGGCATAAATGTGGAAGTTCAAGGTCAAGAGTATAGGCCAAAGGCCAGCGATTCCCTAATGGCACAAAAGCAGATGGAGTCGATTCATCAGAAAAATAGGTATTTTACAATTGAATTACATGCTCCATAAGGTTTTTTATTTTCCCTTCCCTGTGCTGGAAAGACAAGACCAAATCTTCCAATTTCAGCAAATTCTGTACTTAGACAAAAGAAAACTTTATGGCAAACAAAGGCAGGTGATAGTATAGTTAAAAGTGAATATCTTAAATTCCTTTGGAATTAGGAATCACGGCCCCCTTAGTAACAGAAGGAAAATGAGAGACCACCATTACAATCCCCCTGAGTGGGCAGACTATTTGAATCACATCCTGGATAAAGCAGCAGCAGGCAAGACTGTTGGACGTAGCACAGGTTCTCGTAACGTCATTCTCCAGCTTCCTGTAAATATTACATTTTTTGCATCATGCTAAAGAAATCTTTCTGTAGTTCATTAAGGCTCATTGCTGTAGCAACTGCCAAACCAGTCAATTTGGATAAATAATGGAACAAGCATCTATTGTTTCTCATTTGACACAGTGCCAAGCAGTTGGTCTACCTATCCCAGCAGGGAAATCATGTTTTTAAATTCTTTATCTCATTTTAATATCCCTGGAGTTATACACTGTAAATTCTTTGGGAACACTGAACTCAGTATAGTACTCCAGACCCTTCAAATTAGGTCACACAAAGATGACAGATTTTCAAGCTGCCATTAGATAAACAACAAGCCCTAGGTGAGGATTTCAAGCCCCAAATGAGTTTGTTATTCTTCTGGTATTTCAAAAACAGTGGCAATTTAGCAACCCTGATTCTTCTAAATTACACATCTCCCAACACATCAATTAATGTTTGCCTAATTCCGAATTCTAGAATCAATCATTCTTCCCTGAAGAGGAAACAATGGCTGTGCTTTCTGTTTTACAACTTTAATTCACAGCTTGCAGAAACTGTTGGTTGCATTCAGGCGAACAGATACAGTCTTCTTACCCTGGCTGTGATTCATGGCAGCCAGACTTTATAAAACAGAGAAATACTCAGCTGGTAACTAAACTAAGGGTCTGTAGAAAGTAAATGGGCACAGAGCTACAGAACTTTCTCCACACAGGTGTGCACTATGACATGTGTGCTGGAAATGTCTTAATTTTATGCTTTTGAGTATTAACTGACCTCTTACAAGGTGCATTTTATACTCTAAACCTGTTATTTTGCAAATAACTTTAAAGGCTTAATTTTATTCATTTGAAAAGCAGAGTGGCAGAAGAGAGGCAGTGACAGAGAAAGAGATCTTCTGTCGCCTGGTTCACTCCCCAGATGGTTGCAGTGGGAATTATCTTGGTCCCTCACATGGGTGGTAGGGACACAAGGACTTGGGCCATCTTCTGCCTTTCTAGGCATATTAGCAGGAAGCTGATTTGGAAGCAGAATAGCTCAGATGTGTCCTGGTACCCTGAGAGGCAGGTGGCGGCTTCATCACCGGAGCCACAACCCAGCCCCGGGAACGATTTTATCAATTATCTGAAAGTCGCAAAGATAGAACTTTCTCGCAAAACTTTCACTCAGCTTCTCCTAATGTTAGCATCTTATATGGTTCATTTATCAGGAACTATGATTCATTTACATGAACAAGGGTTCACTTCTCAATACTAAGAAATTAACCCTCAGGGTTTATAGTTTTTCTGATAATGTCCTTTATTCCCCCAATATCCAATCCAAGATACCACATCCCATGTAGTCAGATCTCTTCTGTAAACACAAAAATTTCCAGGCCACGTAATGTATTCAATTACCACCCAAACCCTATTATGAACTCATTTATCATATTAATTTTTGTCTGGAAGAGAAAGATAAGGGCAAAGTGAACACCCTGGGCACGTGTGTGTGGTGGGGGTGTGTGCAAAGGAATTGTGCAGGGAATGAAATGCTGCCAAGAGAGGAGGCAGCGAGTCCAAGCCAAAAGATACTCAATTTTGCCTGGGGCAGGCCCTGTGCAGCTATGTGTAATTAGCTCCCTCAATTACTACATCTGACAAACTCATTTTCATTCGAGGGAAAACAACAAATCATTAATTATGGTAATAAGTCGCAGATTACAATCCTCGGACGCCGATGCTGTGTGCACTGTGAGATATGCCATGTTGCCTCTTTAGAGCTGCTTCTCCCAGCTCATCGCTCGTGGGAGTTATTTCTGGCTGAAGGCATCTCTGATCGCCCAGCCCAGACAGAACTGCTCACTGCAAAGAGAAGGACAAATTCTGCACCAGTTCTGCTCCTAGACAGACTTCTTGAGGAACCCTTACCAGCTACAAGCTTGCTCTCACATCCACTTGAAGGGACAGATGGATTTGAAGGAGCATCAAAGTGTTGTGATGAGAAACATGAGCTTTGTACTCATCTCTGTTACATTCATGCCGTGTGTTCACACTGTGTACACACTCACACATTTCTGTAATGTACTACAGAGCTGTTTTGTTCCATTGGAATAATACAATTTCCTAGCACCACCAGAAAATAAAAAAAAAAAATCTTAGTTACAACCCTTTGATCTTCAACAAATTTAATAACATCTATAAGCTTCAGTTTATTTATCTATGTTGTGGGGGCAATAGTAAGGCTGTAACTGTTATTGTCAGGAGGATTAAGTGAGCTGATCCCCAGGATAATTATAATTATACCTGGCACTGGAATAGTCAGTCTAAGCCAATTTGATCTCTGAGAGCCTGTGTTGCTCTCTAGGTATCACCTTCACTGTCAGGCAGACTCAGGGGGCTTTCTCCACAAAGACATCCCCAGGGTCCTCTTTTCCCTTCCACAGTGTCTCAGGGCTTAGGACTTCTGCTTGAGCACCTGCTCTTAACAGCACCAGCCATCATGCCAGAAACTATCCTAGGCACTGAGGGTAAGGTAAAAAACAGACGATGGTTTGTGCCTTCAAAAAGTGTACACCATGATCACCCTCAGCCAGAGTGTCTCAGGTGCAAATCACCCTTCTTCCAGGTTCCCAGAACTAACTACCCGGGCTTCCTTATCCCAGACCCCATCCCACGCAAACTTCAGTGTCAGTGCCCCTGCGGCTGTGCTGTTGGTCCTCCACCTGACTCAAGGTCTCCAGCCATTCTCTCCTGGAGTTTCAGTTTCCCCAGCATTGGTCTCAGATCCATCCTCTTCTTTTTTTTTTTTCCTGCTTCAAATATGCCATAGGTTGCCATGAACACCACACCAATAACAGAGTTGCAACAACACCATGTACAGAGTTATAACCTTACCAGTACTAACCAACTGAACTAGCGGCAGAATTAGCAACATTAAGGAACTACATTAGAGAGTCAAATATTTTGTACCTCCAGGTCTTTGCAGTTTGGAGTAGGAAACACAGGAATGCATTCACAGAGCCATGTTATGAGAGGTCTTTGAAAAGGCCATGGGAAATACGTGATATAAAAAACCTAAGCATGGATTTGAAAACTTTTTTGCACCAAAATAAATTTATCTTTAAAATCCATTTTTCCAACAACTTTTAAAGTAACTTTGTATAGCTAGTTTCAAAGCATGCATTATCTACCAGTACTCTGCATTTTTATATGAGATCTAGTTACACAGGATGATACTATAATTAACACCACAGCAAAGTTAGATAGTATTCAATAATATACTCACTGGTCTGTGAAAACAGACCAGCACTTCTGTAGTCCATGCTTTTTGTCTCTTCTTTCCTTTTATAAAGATTTATTTGTTTATCTATCTATTTATTTATTTATTTATTTATTTGAAAGAATTACAGAGAGACGGAGAGAAGGAGAAAAATGTCTTCCATCCGCTGGTTCACACCCCAGACAGCCACAGCAGCCTGGGCAAGGCCAGGCCGAAGCCAGGAGCCTGGCACTCCATCCAGGTCTCCCAAGAAGGCAGCAGTTCCTGCTTTTCCAGCCCACTAGCCAGGAGCTGGATGGGAAGCAGAGCAGCCAGGATTTGAATCAGTGATCCCATGGGGTGCCAGAGTTGCATGTGGCAGCTTAACCTGCTGCGCCACAAGGCTGGTCCCCATGCTTCTCTACTCCTCAGCACAACGAAAGCCCAGTGCATGCTTCCGGTTCAGCTAATCACATAATCAGGACATCTGCATGGCATCTCAGGACACTTGCGTGTGCTGTGTAATTACCTTTGTGGGAATCCATTTCCCCTAGTCAACTCCTGGGAATCCTTAAGACCTCATCTTAAATGTCTTCCTCAGAGAGACTTTCATTACCTCCCAGACTAAACTCCATCCACGGTGAAAGGTGACCACTATACTGGTGACTCTTCCTCCAAGCCATCTGTCACAATTACTACAAATTATTCAATTTGTGTAAAAAGCAGTCGAGAGTACAAACCCTGGGTGAATCTGACTTCATTACATGGATAAATCATGGGAATGAATGACTTGATTTCTACTTCATAAGGTTATGGTGAAGGTTTAAAGAAATTACCTATACAAAACACTGGCACAGCGTAAGTTCTCAGTAAGCATCCGCCATTCCAATAATTTTGATTTGATATGATAGTAGGCATCACCTCTATCTGCTCACTGATGAACCTTTCTGGGACTTAGCATAACCCATGGCACACAGTGGATGGTCAGTAGTATTTTCAGAATTGCTGAGTGAGAAATCAAATAAATATGAATCAGGTTTTCTCTAAGTTTACTGTTCAGATGGGGGAGAAGATCACACATGAAATTAAGTAAATAAACAGAGGTGAGAGCCATGTGGACAATTAATACTCTTTACAAGTCCAGGAGAAAAAAAAAGGAAGCAATTTGATCACATTCAAAATTTAGCCATTAGTTCTTGAAAAATTCTTCAGAGGGGAACAATAATTATGACCAAGCACTAAAAATCACCAAGTTCACTAACACAGTCTAATGAAGGTATAACCAAAGAAGCAGAGGCAGGGCTGATCTTCGCCTCATCTGACGCATTGCACACATTCCTGAGGTGTGCACAAGAGGAGATTGCTTGTTAAAAGGATTACAGTTGTAAAACCAATCTCTGGCCTTTTTCTTTCAACTTGGATTTATATATTGAATTTGCTCTAGACCAAGGTTCAAGAGACTTCAATTAATTTTCAGGATTTTTTTTTAAAAATGTTTCCATCTACTTGAAAGGCAGAGCAAGAGTGAGGAGGGCTAGGGAAGAGAGAGAGGGAGAGATTCTCCATCTATTGGTTCATTCCCCCGAATGCCCATAACAGCCAGGACCAGGCCAGCTGAAGCCAGGAACCTGGAACTCCATTTGGGTCTCCTGCGTGGGTGGCAAGCACCCAAGCACTGGGTATCCATCTGCTGTCCCCCAGGATGCGTCAGCAGGAAGCTGAATCAGAAGTGGAGCACCCAGGACCTGAGCCAGACACTGTGACATGGGATGCTGGCGTCCCAAGCAATGGCCCAACCTACTCTCCCACCACACCTACCCCTAAGTTAATTTAAACATAAAAGTGCTGTACAAGTCACATAAATTCTAGATATCCAAAGGCAGTGTTTTGAGAAGCAGTTTGTTTAATAGCAAACAATAATATTAGCACTGTGCATGAAATCCCTGAGAAAATAAACCAGGCATCTAAGCACCAAGATAATTGCCAAGTCTCCTTATGAAATCAGAGGACCAATTCCATTTAAAGGCTCCAATTGGCTTCAGGGATAGGTTTATAAGTACATCTGAAACCTCCAAGCGGGGATTTACAAAGTGTACCCTTTGTATAAAATGTACATACAAAAATTCCTGCAATGCTTGTTTTCCTGATTAAAACAAAACCAGGGCCTCGGGGAACGACAGTCACAATATAAAACTGTTTGAAGAATGCTGACACTTTTTACTATGCAGTGAACCAACAGCATCTGTCCCACAACGTAATAACTATATTCTATCCTGCATTCGTTTCCTGATCTCCAATCAATATGTAGTGAGAACAAGCTGCCCCCTAAAAAGTCTCCAAAGCACTGAAGAGAAACAGTCTACGGAGTGTCTGGCCAGAGCTTTACTCTCATGCACCGCCTCAATTTGATAGAGGTGAGGTACACATGGGGCCGGCCACGTGGAGCAATCCTGCACCATCCTGCCGTCTTTATCCACGCGTTCCTTATCTACTCCCATCACTGTCCCTCTTACAGCTAAGCAGCAGTCTTCTTTTCAGGAGCCTCTTCCCAGAGATGCTTCCTGTTGTAACCAATCACGCCCTAAGGAAAGTAATCTCTAACCTCTAGGAGATTCACCTCACCACCCCACTCCCGCCCCCCACCCTACCCCCGCCTACTTACCTAACCCTGCCTTTTGGGGCCAAGTTAGCATGTGTTGGCAGCATAATGACAAATGAGAATTTGCTGTTGTGGACCACATGAATTCTGACTGGAGTCTGACCACTTTGGAGCACTTCCCCAAGTCTCATGGAAAGTTGTTGGGCTAATGTCCCTACCCAGCCCAGGTCACTCCCATTCTTCTTAAATAAACCTGAGAACAACCTTCGTCACAGAGAATGTTTCTTTCCATTGACAGGGGGATGGATGTTATGAGACCCTGTCTGCAAGAGAATTTAGGTTTGGGTTAAAATGCAATCAGCTGGAGCCAGTGCTGTGGCGTAGTGGGTAAAGCCACTGTCTGCAGAGCCGGCAACCCATATGGAAGCCAGTTTGAGTCCCGGCTGTTCCACTTCCGATCCAGCTCTCTGCTATGGCCTGGGAAAGCAGTAAAAGATGGGTCAAATTCTTGGGCCCCTGCACCCACATGGGAGACTGAGAGAAGTTCCTGGCTCCAGACCAGTCCAGCTCCAGACATTGTTAGCCATTTGGGGAGTGAACCAGCGGGTGGAACATTTCTCTCTCTCTCTGCCTCTGCCTCTCTGTTAACTCCGCCTTTTGAATAAATAAATAAATCTTAAAAAAAAAAAAGCATGTAAAAAATGCAATCATCCACATAGGTGTATGAAAACCAGTGTTCCATGTCTTTTGTGGGCCAAGAATCAGCATCCTCTCCCCCCAATAAAACCCTTTCCAGCCTTCTGATGGCAATGCTAAAATACTTCATCTTTATTACCACTCAAACTCATGCTCTATAAATGCATTTTCAGTGACTGCTTCTCACCTGCCATCCCACTGACTCACATGATTCAAACACCTTCACATCACTCATGCTTTTAAATGCATCCTTTTTTCTTATTTAAGTCATTGCCTTCACTGCGTGCTTCTTCGTAGGCTAGATGTCTTTAACACACTGAGTGTTCTTTCCATATATAGTAAACTCTTAGAGGTCAAGGATTGAGTGATTAGTTCAAAGATGCCTGACTGCAGTGATGATAGTTTTAGAAAGTCTGATGCTAATTCCATGGTGTTTTCTAAGTGCTCCAATTGTTCAGTCAATAAATGCCTCTTGGTTACTTTGTAAGTTATAAGGCTTTACAAAGTGGTAGGTGGAGGACAGGTAGCCAAATCTTGTTATCAAATTGCTTTGAGATTGCAGTTGGTTATTTGGCTTGCAGGGCTCGAAGAAGGCCAAAGACTTCAAGAATTTTCCAGGCCCTCCTGCAAATTCTACTGTGTGAAGATCATTATGAGACTGGATGACAACCCGGACTGCTCCATTTCCAGAACAACAGGAACTGGTAAGGCTGTAGATCTTAGGAGGCTGTCATTTTCCTACCGCTGCTCTCCTAGCAACAGATGCAGGAACAGGAAACACTTCAGAAACTGGGGTTCACTAGCTATTTTAAAAAGTGAAAATTTCTACAAAGAGTGAAAATTGCACATAAAAATATCCCTAGGCTATAAAAGCCAGGGCGAATCTTTGAGTTGGGTGTTTAAGATCTTCAAATGAGGTATAATTGGAAAGGAGATCTCCATCCTGTAATTAGCGTCACCTTCTCTGCAGCTCACACAGTCTCTACCCTGCCCTTCCATTCCCTCACCTCATAGGGAAAAAAACTTCCATCACTGGAACTTTTTAAAACTATTCCTATCTTTAACTTTGTGACTTGCATTTATTTATTGAAAATTTTCCAAAAGTTGATTGTGTTTGGGGTTAAGAGAAAGGTTATTTCAAGTACACACAAGAATTATTCCAAACTGTCTCTAACTTACTGCATGATTGATAACAAAGCCAAAATATTAACAATGAGAAATCTCAAATTTCATCTGAAGTCGCTGGAAATCTTTCCTATTTCAAATAGAATGGCAGTCAATAGTGAAATGAAAAGAAACCTATCATTTATGCTGCGAATGTCTGACAAATTAGGAATAATGTCTGCTACACTATGCAGGTCACAGCCTGCCAGGTAAGCGTTTCTTACCATGTGGCAGCGACAATGCATATATTAGCTATGCAAATGTGAAATCTACACACAGCTTCCAGGTTAGAATATGTTTAAAGAAATATGGTCATAAATAATGCGTAGTAACACCAAACCTGATTCTGCAGTGTCTGGGCACCCACAAATTATTTATAAGGAATAAGAAGAAAGATCTTTTAGACAGATCTAATGAACTAATGCAGGCTATCAGTAAGAAATAGTGTAGGAGAAAAAGCAATAGGTTATTTCTTGGTAACAAATTAAACTCTTAAATCTTCAATATCAAAAGCAAAAAAAATAAGTTAGGGAGCAGCTGACTTGTATTATTCCATGTGGAGTGGCTTTTCGTGATGTATTTTCTCTCCATTCTTCTGTGTTAAACAATGCATGCAGCCAAGATATTTTAAATGTGGAGCAGTGAACAATGATCACAGATGAATGATGTGCAATTGTTGCCAATCAGAAGGTCTAGTAAAGACTTGTTTCATGAAAGACTTAAATATCCAACCATGTATCTACTATATATGGCAAATATTATACATAATCAAGTATCTAATGTATGTATTTTCAGGTTGCATAAAAAATCAGTGTCAAGAAGGAGTTTGAAAGAAAACTAGACTCTATCTATTCTTGATTTTGCCACTAACAATCTGGGTTCATGAATCTGGGGAAGTAGCTGTCTATGCAGGAGGTTCTTCAACTGTGCAACTGGAAGAGTAGGTAAATGCCTATCTCACAGGTTGCTAATGTGATCAATCACTACAGCGAGTGATACATCAACAGTAGACAGTAAAAGACCCAATAAATGTAGAGTGCTAAGATCTAACTTCCCAAGGGGGGTTTAAACCATCTCTAGAGAGCTGGATGTGTATGGCATATGAATATGTAGGGGTGGGCCCATCCCTGCATAAAGCTCACAAAAGACAACTACATGTGTTGCCAACTTTCTGATTTCCTAAGTTGTCATGGATCTCTGACCTCTTTCCCTGTTTCAGCACCTTCCACTGCTTTTCCGAGGCCATTAGCAGGGAGCTGGATTGGTAGTGGATCAGCTGGGATTCCAACCAGCACCAGTCCTTTACAAGATGCCAGCTCTCCAGGTGGTGGCTTTACCTGCTATGCCATTACGCTGGCCCCTGACATCTCTTAGCTCCATTTCCATGAACTTTATGATGTCCCCTCTCCTTTGCTGTTGGTCTGGTGCTCTTGGATAGGCAGACTTAGCTCACACTCTCCTTGAATCCCAGGCTTGTCTAACTCACCAAGAGGGCTTCTACTGGCCACCTAGTCACATCTGAAGTGAAATGTAAGCTAAAATGGCTGCCTTTTACAGAGCTGTCTAGACAAATGCCAAATATTCAAGCAGGGCTAGAAAGACAGATTAACACTTTCCCAAGGGCCTTTCCTACCAGATCGTCCATGGGAAGGGGCATCCACTCACCATGGTTTAGCTCAAAAGAGAAAGTATGCAGAAGAGAACTTGTGGACTTGCCATTGATATGTAGGAAGAATCAAGGCTTTACAACCGTGAGAAGTTTTCTCCCAGCTTGGGGAAAAAAATGTTCTATGAGTTGATGAGAAAGCTAAATGAGGGGCCGGCACTGTGGTGTAGTGGGTAAAGCCACCACCTGCAGTGCCAGCATCACATATGGGCGCTGGCTGCTCCACTTCCAATCCAAGCTCTCTGCTGTGGCCAGGGAAAGCAGTAGAAGATGGCCCAAGTCCTGGGGCCCCTGCATCCATGTGGGAGACCCGGAAGAAGCTCCTGGCTCCTGGCTTCGGATAGGCTGGGGGACTTCCGTCCAGTCCACTGGTTAAAGTAATCATTGGCCGGCGCCGTGGCTCACTAGGCTAATCCTCCGCCTTGCAGCACCAGCACACCGGGTTCTAGTCCCAGTCGGGGCACCGGATTCTGTCCTGGTTGCACCTCTTCCAGGCCAGCTCTCTGCTGTGGCCAGGGAGTGCAGTGGAGGATGGCCCAAGTCCTTGGGCCCTGCACTCCATGGGAGACCAGGAGGAAGCACCTGGCTCCTGCCATCGGATCAGTGCGGTGTGCTGGCCGCAGCGGCCATTGGAGGGTGAACCAACGGCAAAGAAAGACCTTTCTCTCTGTCTCTCTCTCACTGTCCACTCTGCCTGTCAAAAAATAAATAAATAAAGTAATCATCCTCAGAATCAAAGGGTGATCCTGCTCCTTGTAAACATTTTCTTACAGGCAGCCATAAAATATAATCTACCTCCTTCGCTTTCTAAAAAGGAAGAAAGACTGGCACATCAGGTTAGCTGCTGCCTGCAACACTGACATCCAATATCAGGCACCAGTTTTAGTCCTGGCTTCTCATTTCTGCTCCAGCTCACTGCTTCAAGCACCTGGGAATACAGCAGGAGATGGTCCAAGTGTTTGGGCCCCTGCCACCGACATGGGAGACCCGGATAGAAGTTTCTGGCTCATGGCTTCCACTTGGCCCAGACCAGCCAACTGGGGAGTGAACCAGCAGATGGAATATTTTTCTCTCTGTCACCCTGCCCTTCAGACAAATAAATAAATCCTTTTTTTTTTTAATATTTTTTTTCACAGGCAGAGTTAGACAGTGAGAGACAGAGAGAATGGTCTTCCTTCCATTGGTTCACCCCCCAAATTGCTGTTACAGCTGGCGCTGTGCCGATCTGAAGCCAGGAGCCAGGTGTTTCTTCCTGGTCTCCCACGTGGGTGCAGAGCCCAAGCACTTGGGCCATCCTCCACTGCCCTCCCGGGCCATAGCAGAGAGCTGGACTGGAAGAGGAGCAACCGGGACTAGAACCCAGCACCCATATGGGATGCCGGTGCTGCAGGCGGAGGATTAACCAAGTGAGCAATGGCACCGGCCCCTAAATAAATCCTTTTAAAAAATTTTATAAATTGAAAAATCATTAAGAAAAATCTGCAAAATGAATTACCATCTCTTAAAAATCCCATTTCTAAATGAAGTAGTAGACTTAATCTGATCTCTTCAGGATAGATAAAGTCAAGAAAAAACATCTCTTCCTTGTCTCCAACCAGCCACACCCACCACGCAGCAAGGACTTCCTGTTAGCTACTGTGCCATAGCCTCAGCCAGCCCTGAGACAGGAGGGAGAGCCACACCCTGCTTTCGGGTCAGTGACCTCACAGACAAAGGTAGAGAGACACACGCAAAGGCAAATGTCATGGCAAGCAGCAAACGTGGTGGCAGCCCAGGGGAGGACTCCCGGTCTGAATGAAGGCTAAAGGAGCAGGTGAATTGTGGTGTCAATGCTAAGCAACATCAGGTTCATCAGGTTTTAAAGGTAGTGAATCATCAGGGTTGAACAAAGACATTTTCAGACCAGTGAAGTTCAAAACATTGTTTTTGTCTACTCAGGAAGGTTTTTGTCTACTGGAGGATGCTCTATTCCAAGCAACAAAGAACAAGGATGACCAAAACAGGGCTGGAGGCACAGGAGTAGACAAACAAGAAGTCTATTTAAAAAAAAATAGAAGGAAGCACAGCCAGTGTTATCACACAAAGAAACGATAATCACTTGACGGATGTGCGTGCTCCGTGTGGAACATTTCACCAGGCGTACGTACATAAAGCGAGGCTCTGGGGCCCCAGTTATCTACTGTCTGCACTTCCTAGGGATGCAACATCACACGGTGCCCCATAACATGTGTTTCTCTTATAGGCCAATAAAATTTTTTAAATTTAATTTAATTAAAAAAAAAAAAAAAAGAAAGAGGAAGAGGTAGCACAAAGAAAGCTGGGGACCAAGTGAGGAGCGAGGGCAGGAAGGGCTGAGGACCAGCTGTGCAGCGGGCCCACACCTACAGGAGAGATTTTAAGAGGCTTACACAGAAGGAAAACCCACTGGATATCAATGCGTCCAGAGAGCACTCAATTAGGGGAGAAGCCAGTGCTTGGAAAACAAAGTGAGAGCAGAAGCAAAGTGATGAGTGATGCAGGGAGAATAAAACCTTCGGGCTGGGAAGGCAAAGAAACTGCAGCCCAGGGTGTGATTCAGCGGTGAGTGGTGTTCATATCCTCAACCCTGCAGATCCTTCATTTGGGTCCAACCCAAACCAGCCAACCACAACCTAAGTCCACAGTGCAAAGTCAATAGATAATGCCTAAAGTAGCGAAAACAAAAAACAAGAACCGGCAACATTAGCTAGTGAGAACTGAGGGGGAAAAAAATACAACTGCAGCAATCAGCTGGAAGAGGAGCCCCACCCACCGTGAGGATGAGCCCCATGAATGACGTCTCCGGTGAACAAAACCAGACTCCCAGTGTCGCAGCCCTTCGAAGTCAGGCGTGCTCTTTCGTGTGATGGAATCTATCTGGACATGACATAGGCTCCAGAAGGTAAATTTTATGGTTGACATCGCTTGCAGAAATGCTCTGCTTCTTACAAATTCTTGACTTCTAATTAATCTCACGATTTAGACCACAAGGAGCTACCTTCAATTGTCCCGCTGTTGCCCCCTCTTTCTTGCCCTCCGAGGGGCCCCGCTCCCTAACCTCACACACTCACCGTCCAGTCTACTGACAAAGCCCAGGGCAGGTTCTGCTCTCCTGTGTGCACTGGCTCTGCCCCTCGCCCCAAGCGTTATGAAATCAATTACTTATTTCGCTCCTAAGTAATGTCATTTCCTCTCATCTCTTTGTCACTCGGGCCTCATCCATCTTCTTTTCAGTGAGAGGCCCCAATAACTGGGTCTTGCAATCAGCACGACCCAGAGCGAGGTCTAATCAACTGGAACTGGAGGAAGGAAGGGAAGCCATTTGTGTCAGTTTCTTGCACACGCTGGAATTATTCTCTTTGGCAGCAACATGTCACATTCTTTCTTTGTGACAGTCAGCTGCGCGGATCACACGGCACCACAGCGGGCCAGTGACAAGGCACGACAACCTGGCAATCTCGCCATTATCCCAGCGCCACTGGTCGCAGCACAGCTGGAGGCAGATTATCCAGCCCTCCAGGAGAAAACCTCACCTCTTCTGCATGGATTACAGTGCACTCACACAGGGCCGGCTTCAAAGAATAAATATCGGTCACTTGTAGTCAAGATAATGATGCCAGAAAAACTCCCTTGATAGCAGCAGGGTTTATTTTTCCTCCCCCTGATTTAGGAAACATACATATATCTTGATTTCTCTCTCTGTATATTTATCTGCTTCCCAATAAGCAGCGAACTGACTTGTTTTGCAGTATATTAAGTGATAATATTTCCCTTTTATTGGACTAGACAAACAAAGAAAGACAACCAGGCCCAGATGCCCATGATTAGTTAAGCATTTTTAAAGTTATAGTGCAAAGAAATTTTAAGACTTAAAATAAAAACTACTTTGACTCATCATTGATGTCCAATTATCTTACATTTTTCTTTAATCGTATGCAAAAAATATCTCCAAAAATAAACTGCCATTATCGATTCATATGTAACTACTTAGAACATACAAGAATTACAGATTTGAAGGACTAGTTCTTTCATTATATTTCCCTCCGTGTTTCTTTCTAAAATACATCCTGCTTGTGCAACAACAATAGCAAGCAAGCACTGCTAAATAAATTGTGTTTATCTGAAAAATGGCACAGTGCGATGAAGAGCAGCCCATTATTTTCACCTGCTGCATAAAGTTACCCGGAAGGGCCGGGGTTTAATCACAAGAGGTACTGTAAAACACATCTGTGACATCCCCAGCCCAACTCCCGCCTACACGAGAGATTGGAACATCTTATGAATTAAACATAAGTCCTGATTTATGTTCGGTTATCCTTCATATCAAAAACTACAGTAGCAGAGCTGTGTCACTGTGAATTCATTTGGCGATATTGATGAGACAGCCTGCACAGAGACTGCAGAGTAACTGCCAGGGCATAGCATGGCCCTATAAATCACTTCTGCCGAGTGGTTAAGCAATAAATAACAAGTCATTAATTCACTCTAAGTTATGCTAAGAAGCTCAAACTACATATGTACCAGATTGTAAATAAATATCTCTGGTACAATATTTGAAGTAGGCAACATTTAGCATTAAAACAATTTCATAAGGGCAGATATTCATGGAGCAGAATTAATTCACTGTGGAGTTCCCTTAGCAGACATAGATCGATGCAATTTAAAAAAAAAAAATGGACCCTCAAAACTTGTTTGCATCCAAGAGGAAATGCATGTCAGGTATTAAATGCAATGGAACTTATTTTTAGTGTCCAAGTTATGCATCTACCCAGTAAGTGACTTTAATGGTCCTGCCATGCAGCCCTGGGATAAGCTCAGAGCATCCCTATGAAGAACAAGCTGGAGAGAACAGAGTTGTTCAAGTGGTTTTGCCTTGTTGCATCCACAGGACCTGTAGAAACTAGGTAACTGGCCACAGTTTTTATGTGAGTCAGAAAACATTTGTTTTTCAGTAGAAGATGGTCCTGCCACCTACATGAGAGACCCAGCTGGAGTTCCTGGCTCCTGGCATTGTGTTGCAGCCATTTGGGGGAAGATTCTCTCTCTCTCTCTCTCTCTCTTTTTTCTCTGTCTCCCCCCATCTCTATCTCTCTCCCCCATCTCTATCTCTAACTCTATCTCTATCTCTATGTCTCTGCCCACCCCTTTCTCTCCATAACTCAGCCTTTCAAAAACATAAATAAATCCTTTTAAAATGGAAAGGAAGGGGGTCAACACTATGGCACAGTGTGTTAAAACCCCGGCCTACAGTGCTGGCATCCCATATGGGTGCCGGTTCAAGTCCCGGCTGATCCACTTCCAATCCAGCTCTTTGCTATGGCCTGGGAAAGCAGCAGAAGATGGCCCAAGTCCTTGGGCCTCTGCACCCATGTGGGAGACCTGGAAGAAGCCCCTGGATCCTGGCTTTGGATCGATGCAGCTCCGGGCATTGAGGCCAACTGGAGAGTGAACCAGCGGATGGAAGACCTCTCTCTCCCTCTCTCTCTCTCTCCCTCTCTCTCTCTCTCCCTCTCTCTCTCTCTCTCTGCCTCTAACTCTGCTTTTCAAATAAATAAATAAATAAATCTTTTAAGAAAAAAAAACGGAAAGAAAGAAATCATTTGCTTTTAATGGACTTTCACCAACCTCCTGCTCTCCAATGAGTTACCTTCTAGTCACCTTCCCCTGACCACACTTCTCCCAAGCCCTCAGACAGCGAATTCCTAAAGCTGCCCGGCACCATACAATGCAACTGACCCAGCCTGGCCCTTCTGACCTCCTGCAGGTCCCACAGCACACAGCCCTGTCTGGGCCCTCAACCCGATACAGTCCTGCTTTCCAGGGTAGTTGTGCAAGAAAAGCAGCATCACTGAAGGTCCTGATGACAAAGACAAGGACCTCAGGCACTGCTCCCGACAGACAAGGGAGATGTTTGCAGGAAAAAGGGGCCTTTACTGTAGCTGGGAGCCGCCCGGGCCTGGATTTCCCTGGGCTGCAGGGTATCTGCATACCTAGGAAAAGAAGAATCTTTGTTTTATTTATAACTGCCTTCCCTGAATTAACTCCCAATAAACTCTCGTCAGCATAGTGTTTCTGATCCTTTACGCGGAAACTCAATTCAAGGGCCCCAAACTACAGCAGCATTTAAAATATATTGCATTTCAAGCTTTATCTAATTTTCTACTTGCTGTCACTTATGACTTTTTTTTATCATTACTGAACTGTAATTCTAGCTTATCTAATATCGAGGTTTAAAGCTGTTTACTCTCTAGATACACTGGCTTGAATTTTTTTTTTTTTTTTTTTTTTTTTGACAGGCAGAGTGGACAGTGAGAGAGAGAGAGACAGAGAGAAAGGACTTCCTTTTGCTGTTGGTTCACCCTCCAATGGCCGCTGCGGCCGGCACACTGCGGCCGGCGCACCGCGCTGATCCGAAGCCAGGAGCCAGGTGCTTCTCCTGGTCTCCCATGGGGTGCAGGGCCCAAGCACTTGGGCCATCCTCCACTGCACTCCCGGGCCACAGCAGAGAGCTGGCCTGGAAGAGGAGCAACCGGGACAGAATCCAGCGCCCCGACCGGGACTAGAACCCGGGGTGCCAGCGCCGCAGGCAGAGGATTTGGCTTGAATTTTTAAACTCCCTGCTTCCTCCCTTCCTTCCTTCCTCTCTTGTTTTGGGTTATTTCCTAACTGTCTGTAACAATCCCTACAGACCTTTTTGAACACAGTCTAACCCTTCATTGGTGTTTTGCAACAAACACCTCTCCATTTAGCATCGGTTGAGAATGCCATATCTTGCACTTCGTCCTTTGCTTCAGGTCAGTCCTGAGGGGGTGGCACCGGTAGAGATGTGACATTATTCCCCCGGAGGTCGCTGGAAATCCTCCCTCTTTCCACATCCATGGCCAGTTCCCTCTTAAGATCCTTGGGCCAGTCTGCTGACCCCTGTTATGTGGCCATGCTCAGACCCTTGTCCATGGGAAGTGTCCTGTCAACACTGAAGCAGAACCCAATTGTTATTGGAGAAATTGCAGGGCTCTTGTCTTCACGCAAGAAAGAATTCAGGTGTGAGATAGAGAGTAGTGGGAGGTAAAATAGCAAGGTTTATTAGGGAAGGGACATCCATAAGGATGGATGGGCACCTCTCCACACAGGACCTGGGAAAGAGTGCAGTCGCTGGGACTGGGTGGGGGGGGGGGGGGTGAGGTTACATGGTTGAGTGGAGAGTACACTTGGCCAAGCCAGACCAGGCGGGCGGCTCAGCAGAGAGGCAGAGGGCTGAGTGGGCAGCCCAGTTGAGGCAGAGGGTTTTTAAGGAGATGGGTCTTGCTTCCCCACCTCTGCTCCTCTTGGAACAAAGGGCTTTTTGGATGTAAATAGAAAAACTTCTATCTGAGTTTTCCCCTGAAGGTATCAGACAGGAGGAAGCCTAGCTGGCGCCATCCTGAGTTTAGAGGAAGGGTGAGCAAGACCCCGCCATCCTGAGTTTAGAGGAAGGGTGAGCAAGACCCCTGGAGAATGGGGATCCGGAGCAGGGTGTTTGAAGTGCAGCTACTGGGCTGCACCTGGGAGATTGTGGAAGACTGTCAGGCAGAAGGGGCGGGGACCTCCACCTGGCAGGTTATCAGGTAGAAGGGGGCAGGGCAGGATGGGAATACCGGACTGCCCCTGAAACATTGTCAGGATGACTCTGAGATGCAGATGCAGATGCTGGACATAGATGTCTTCTCTTTAGGCCTTTATGTCACACACACATAAGCTCATAACTGACTTCCTACCTAACACAATGACAGCTTTCTGTCTCTGTGATTTCTGACGCCCAAAGCATTCAGGTAAGATGAATCACCCTGAACCGGTTCTTTATGGCTTCTCTGAAATAAATCAGGGAAATGCCAAATTAACTAACTTCGTTTTTAAATAGATAAACTGGGGCAGAGAAACCCCTTGTATTAGAACTTTAACAAGTCAGATTACTACTGTCTCACACTTATTTTAAGGGGAAGAAATTTATTATTATTATTTTAAAAATTCAATAACTATATGTAAATAATGCTATATTATCTGTACAGAGCTGAAAAATTGGATTTTCCACTTAAGCAGTTTACAGATGAGTTCAGAAAACTGATACTTATTTTACAAGCATAGTAAGAAAGTCTCAAACTTGGGGTACAAGTAATATTCTATTAGGATGTAGATTTTTGCAAAAAGCAGGAGGCTCAAAACCTTTCTCTGTATTTTTCTCATCTTTTTTTTCTTTAAAGGTTTAATGTAAGGTGAATTTTTGTCTCCTTCAATGGATTAGAACACCACATCTTTGTTCTCTTATTTAAATTAGTCTTTTCCCTTGCTTGTGTCATACAATGGTTTTCTTAAACACTCCAAACTGAAGACGCCACCCAGAATGCCCAGTGCCTTGGTCTGAGGCCCAGTTCTAGTCTCAAGTGCTGCAAATGAGTATCCTGGGAAGCAACAGGTGCTGGCTGAAGGACGTGAGTCCCCATCACCCATGTGGGAGACGCAGGTAGAATTCTAAGTTCCTATTGTCAGCCTGGTCCAGCTCTGGCTATTGGAGGCATTTAAGGAGTAAACCAGTAAATGGGAGATCTCTCTCTCTCTCTCTAATAAATAAAATAAACCATTAAATAATTTTTAAAAACTTAATGAATTTATTAACCATTCCTATAAAAATTATGCCACACTACAGTATTTTTAATTAACAGCTTATTTGATTTTTTCTTTTCCTACCTTTACATGTCATAACATTTAGCTTGGTGTGGTCACAGGAAGAATATAAGTTTGGGACAAAATTAACCCAGGTTAAACCTCAGCTTCATCCTCCATGGGACCAGCTCTGTGATGAGAAAGCTAAATAAGCACCCTGAGCTTCAGATTCCTCATTCGTGAAATGGGCTAATAGTATTTATTTCTTTAGATGTTGTGAGGACTAAATAAAAAGAATGAAGTAATAAGAACCTAGCATGGTGGACAGCATACAGAGAGAAGACATTTAGCTCATTGTGTTCTTAAACCACAATAAAGATTCATAACCCAAGAGAAGATCTGTCTTGATTTCTAAGTTTATTCTGACTCACTTATAATGCAAATCAAATTATGTTTATTTCTGTGCACTTAACAAATTCCCTTGTTGCAAAGAATTCAAGGCTGCTCCAGAACACACAGACCCTAAGGTCACTATTATTTATTTTAATAAATCCATATGAAACATCAGCATCTTCGTTGGCAACTGAGCATCAGTGTCGTGACATTTACATGTTACGCTTCACTGTCTCCATGCATTGCTGACATGTGGAGAAGGGTGGATCACAACGCAGAGAGCTCATCTGAAATGCCCACTGAGGGTCCAGGAGATTTGGGGGGAGGTGGTGGCAAAGGGTCAGCACGGTGTGGGGGCCAAGCAAGCAGTGGGCTCCACTGCAAGCTGGCAGCTGGACGCAGACATCTCACCTACCTGCTAAGCCACCCGTGAAGAGGGCTCGCTCCATCCCTGAGAAAGAACTTTTAAGATCAATACCATTCTCAATAGCTCCAAAAGGAATTAAATACCTTGGAATAAATGTAACCAAGTATGTCAAAGATCTCTACAATGAAAATTATGAAACACTAGGGGAAGAAACAGAAGACATTAAAAAATGGAACAATATTCCACGTACATAGATTGGAAGAATCAACATCATCAACATATCCATAAAACCAAATGCAATTAACAGATTCAATGTGATCCCAATCAAAATACCAATGACATTCTTCGCAGATCTAGAAAAAGGTGATGGAAACACAAGAGACCCCAAATGGCTAAAATAATCTTATGCACCAAAAACAAAGCTGGAGGCATCATAATACCTGATTTCAAGACATACTACAGGGCAGTTATAATCAAAACAGCCTGGTATCAGCACAAAAACAGACTTGTAGGCCACTGGAACAGAACAGAAACTCCATAAATCAATGTATGTATTTACAACCAACTTATCTTTGACAAAGGAGCTAAAATAAATCTCTGGAGTAAGGACAGCTTCTTCAATAAATGGTGCTGGGTAAACTGGATCTCCACAGGCAGAAGTATGAAACTAGACCCATACCTTACACCTTACACAAAAATCTACTCAAAATGGATCAAAGACCTAAATTTATGACTTGATACCAGCAAAATTACTAGAGAACATTGGAGAAAGTCTGCAAGACATTGGCATAGGCAGACTTCTTGGAAAAAAACCCAGAAGCACAAGCAACAAGGAGCTTCTACACTGCAAAGGAAACACTCAACAAAGTGAAGAGGCAACCAACAGAATGGGAGAAAATATTTGCAAACTATGCAACTGATGAATAGTTAACATCCAGAATGTTTAAGAGTGCAAGAAATTCAACAACAACAAAACAAACAATCACGTTAAGAAATGGGCAAAGGACTTGAACAGGCATTTTTCAAAAGAGGACAAAGGGCCAACAGACACTTGCTCAGGATCACTAACCTTAAGGCAAATGCAAATCAAAACCACAGTGAGGTTTCACCTCACTCAAGTTAGAATGGCTCTCATACAGAAATCAACAAACGACAAATGCTGGCAAGGATGTTGGGGAAAAGGTACCCTGGTCCACTGTTGGTGGGAATGTAAACTGGCACAACCACTGTGGAAGACAGTATGGAGATACCTCAGAAATCTGAATATAGACCTACCATAAGATTCAGACATCCACTACTGGGAATTTACCCATACCAAAAGAAATCAGCATATGAAAGAATTATCTGTACCCCCATGTTCACTGCAGTGCAATTCGCAATAACTAAGATATGAAATCAACCCAGATGTCCATCAACTGTTGACTAGATAAAGAAATTATGGTGTATATACACTATGGAGTACTACTAAGCTGTTAAAAAAAATAAATCCTGTCTTTTGTAACAAGATGGACACAATTGGAAACCATTATACTTAGTGAAATAAGCCAGTACCAAAAAGACAGATATCATATTTTTCCCTGAGGTAACTATAACATTTTGAGATCCAATGATTGTTTACAGCCCTTGTCTCTTCCATTGAGGAACAGTGTTTTTTTTTTCTTCTTACTGTTTATTGAACTCTTACTTAGAGTAGGGTCAACTATACAATCATTAAGCAAACTAAAAATAGGTCCTTGTAAAAATCAAGAGTGAAACTTTGAGAGGGAAGAGGAGGAAGGGTTGGAGTGAAGGCAGGAGGGAAGGTGGAAGAGTGTCACTATGTCCCTAAATCTCTATGTATGAAATACATGAAACTTGTATAACTTAAGCAAAATTTTAATAAAAGAAAAAATTAAGATGTATCTGGTCCAATAACAGAGTATCAGGGTTCATTACCCTACTTCTCACTCTGGCTGCCTGTTAATTCAGACTCCCAGAAGCAGAAGCAATGTCTAGGTAGTTAGGTCCCTGCCACTCACATGAGAGACCTGCACTGAGTTCCTGGCAGCCTTAGCTGTTGCAGGCAACCGGGGAATAAACCAGTGGATGGGAGCTCTCTCTCCAGCCCTCTTTCTCTTTTTCTATGCTTCTCAAATAAAAAGAATTTTTTTCCACAATCACTTGATTCTTTCATGAAAGACATTTTTCAGTCATTTATAATGTCCTATAAGTTAAACTTGTATGACAAGTCCTGTAAAATAAGAGGGAAAACACACTTCTGGAGACTGGAGTTTTGTCTGCATTTTCTCAATGCAGAATTAGCAGAAAGGGGCCAGGCTTTCAAGTCAGGTTTCATTCAGCTGAAGAAAATCAAGGAAATGTAAACCACCTTTCTATTTGCATAAAGATATGAAACAATATGCAGGAAGTTATCTCCCCAAAGACAGCAGTATGATTTATGTTGGTTGTATATAGAGCCATCTTTCTCAGCTTTCCTTCAAGACTAAAGCAATATAAACACCACTCAAAAATAGTGTTATCTAACATTGTAACTGCACTTCCAGGGATTGCTGCCATGAGAGAAACATTCTCTGTTCTCTTCCCAGGAGCACTTGTGAGTCTTCCCAGAACCCTGGGCACCGTATGAGCTATGAAATGTTGATTTCTTTAGGACGGTTCATGAGGGCTCCTTGAATCTTCCTACGGAAGAAAACTGACCACTCACAGGCCACCATGTTGTCCTTTTTTATAAAATATTTTATTTACTTATGTGAGAGGTAGAGTTACCAAGAGAGGAAGATGCAGAGAGAAAGGTCTTCCATTCGCTGGTTCACCCCCAAAATGGCCACAACAGCCGGAACTGGGCTGACCCAAAGCCAGGAGCCAGGAGCTTCTTCCAGTTCTCCCATGTGGGTGCAGGGGCCCAAGCACCTGGGCCATCGACTGCTTCCCCAGGCCATAGCAGAGAGCTGGATCAGAAGAGGAGCAGTCGGGCCTAAAACCGGTGCCCATATGGGATGCCAGCACTGGAGGCAGAGGCTTAGCCCACTATGCTGCAGGGCTGGCCCCCACAATGTTGCCTTATAGCTCCAATTATATCCTTTGCTTGTGTGTCTTTCTGTTTGAACACACGCTGACACTGATTTTCAGTCTTCTGCTCACTCATCCTTACAGTACTAGCCTGCAATTTATTTCTATTGAGTTAGCATTTCACTGTCTGGAAAAATCTAGTGCCACGTATAAACTTGAATGCTTCTCTGTGAGTTCTCACCTCTAGGTGATTTATAAACCAACGACTTGAGCCTGAGGGCAGGTAGATAACCCACAGACACAGGCCAAGGATGTGAATGGATGGCCAGGTCCTCTCTCCTTGAAGGAATGCCATCCTTTTAATGGAGCAAGATCAGAGTTGAAGGCGAAAAAAACTTGTGCTCAGATGAAAAAGTTTAAAAGGTTTTTCTAAAGAATAAAGACGGCCAATATGAATCATACTCCCATTTGTGTTTGTACAGTAAATCACAATGTCTAAGAATAAGTCTATAGGATTTCCTTCAGAAAAAGCTTAAAGATAAATCAAGAATTGACTTTCTGGGGCTGACATTGTGGTGCAGCAGCCTAACCAACATTTAATATCAGATGCCAACATTTAATATCAGAGCACCAGTTCGAGTCCCAGCTGCTCTGTTTCCTATCGAGGAGCTGATGCACCTGGGAAAGCAGTGGAAGATGGCCCTTGCCACCCGTGTGGGGGACCCAGATGGAGTTCCGGGCTCCTCGTTTCTGCCTGGAGTAGCCTTGACTATGGTAGTCACTTGGGGAGTGAACCAGTGGATGGAAGATCTCTTTCTCTGTCTCTCCCCCCGCCCCCGTGTCACTCTGTCAAATAAATAAACAGATCTTCGCAAAAAGAGATGAAATGGAACACATAGGTCTAGAGAAATATACCCCAATACAGTTACTGTTCTGAGTTCTAGGATTGTAGCAATATACATGTGTGTATGCATGCCAGTGTAAATGTGTGCACCAGTACACAAAATGATAATTTCTTATCTGTATTTTAAAATATATAAGCATTATAAACTATATAAGCAAATAAAATCACTTCAAATCTGATGTAAACAGAAGTGCTATTTACCTTCAAATTTAAATATGCAAAACAATGCCTGGAGGCAGTGCACACTTGTATTTATTTACTATTATTCTTTTACATTCTAAATCTTAATTAAGGGATTTTGCATTCTGACCCAGAAAGCAAAAAGAAAACTATCTTGATACCTTTACGAAGAAACAGACTCAACCTCAGAAAGACACAATGTCTGAAACAAATAGTAGGGGAAATGAGTGTGGATTCCAGATAATACCTTTGAATTAAAAACTTATTTAAAAAAATTCAATTGCAAATTACCGAAGTGCAATATGGAACTGAAATTACGGAAGGAATACTCCTGGAGCGAACACTCTGACTCCCTTTGATCTCTGAGGAGGTCACCTCATCATGCTCCAAATAAGCCATTTAGAAATCCTCCCTCGCTGGAAGAAGCAACAGCACCACAGATCTGAAACCCACTGTCCAAATCAAGAAAACTGTGTTTCAAAAGCAAAAGTGTAAAATCAAAACACTGAGAATAATTTTCCTTCCACGGTTGACATAGTGCACTTATTTACAGTTTCTTCTAAGAGGTTTCTATTCTCTAAATCCATACATACTGCTTCAGTTTCCAATATCCAAGCTGCTTAAGCATAAACACTTTTTCCTTCTCAGAAGGTTCCAGTGATATAAGGACAACACAGAGTCAACCGTTTATCTACAAGATACACCAATACAACTCTCTCTGTACAACTATCCACTTCAACATGTTTTTGAAGCATTTCCGCAGTGTAGGATTTTATAAATGAGAAAGTCTGAACAACAGCAAATCCTTCATGCTGATGTTTTTTGTTTTTTGTGTTTTTTTTTTTTTTTGACAGGCAGAGTGGACAGTGAGAGAGAGAGACAGAGAGAAAGGTGTCTTCCTTTTGCCGTTGGTTCACCCTCCAATGGCCGCCGCGGCCGGCGCGCTGCGGCCGGCGCACCGCGCTGATCCGATGGCAGGAGCCAGGAGCCAGGTGCTTTTCCTGGTCTCCCATGGGGTGCAGGGCCCAAGCACCTGGGCCATCCTCCACTGCACTCCCTGGCCACAGCAGAGAGCTGGCCTGGAAGAGGGGCAACCGGGACAGAATCCGGCGCCCCAACCGGGACTAGAACCCGGTGTGCCGGCGCCGCTAGGCGGAGGATTAGCCTAGTGAGCCGCGGCGCCGGCCTCATACTGATGTTTTAGAGTCAAATACTACCATTGAAAAATCCCCTAGAATAAATTTATTTATCAAAGTATAAAACATTAATGTATTTCACTTTAACACCAGAAAATGAGTGCCACAGCTGGTGAGGTAGCTGAGACTTGATGCCTTCCTCTAATATGAATGTAGGTACGTGTTTCTGTTTTGCTTTCCCCTCCCACACACAAAATCTTACTCCACATCAAATCCCTTCAATTCCTCTTTTGAAGTTCAAAATTAATTTCCATGTTTACTCTTCAATAATCCTCCATCTTTTTTAAAAATGTAAAATACACCTATACTTGTTGTGAAATGAGATGAAATCCCAAAATGTCCTATGTGAGTATGTGCTGTTTTTAAAAAGAAAAAAAAATTCATTCTCAAAACAGGTGTTCATCAAGAAGTCTCATTCTGAAATTTGTAAAAACAGGTAACAATATGCTTTGTGTCCATTCATATAGTTAAACCAAGGCTACATTATAAAGAATCTCCTGGGAAATACACAAGACATCTACACTGATTCCAAAGAAAATTCATTGTGAACAGCACTATTACACTGAATGGCAAATGAATTCTTAATAATGAGGCACTTGATGTGTTATCAAGAACTAGGGTTGACAAGGAAACCACTCAACTTCACTTTCTAATATTGTAACAGTAACTGATAAAACACATATATTTTTCAATTTGGAAGGAAAACTTCAAAGTAAAGTATATTTTAGCGAACCTTTCTATTGGAAAGTAAAGTGTGTACATCTTTATTTTGTACACACACACACACATATATATACATATATATCTCAAGATAGTTTGAACCTAACCTTTTCACTATAACCTGTTTCTGGTATAGAGGTATAGATTTGTCTAAGGTTTTGCTCTTTTATAAGCTCATTTTGCCCTTCCCATCACAAGTTCATTACAACAGAAGCGAGAATGATTAAAAAGCTATTACTGTAGACTCTCTCATCACAGCCCAGCGTAGGAAAATGCGGTAGTTTCTGGGTGTCCTTGCCTCGCGTTGCCCACCTTTCGTGGTTGGTGAGTAGGCTATAATGTGCATCCTTGCCCTTCTCCTTCGTCAGGAAGCCTGTCTCTGGGGATCACTTGCAGAAAATAGGACATTGAGTCCATAATTAAAGTAATCTCTTTCCAGGCAGATGCTGCAGTTGGCTCTGTTATCACATATTACAAAAGGCATCTTGAGGGTTATAAAATGTGCAGCAAATAGCTTTGGAGATGAGAAACAGCAATTTTTCATCTAATTTTGATCCATAGACATGTAAGTACTGTATTGCTACTTTTTGGTTTTGAGCCAAATAACTATTATGGTGCAGAGACAGGCCTGGCAGTAACCAAAATTAAAGAATACTTTTGCTTTTATCCTCAAAGTGAGAAAAGCTCTTTTGTAACCATCTTTGCACTTAGCAAATAAGGATGCCATCTCAAATCTGAGCATTAATGCCTGCAGGCGGATTTAGAAGAAAGGCTTATGTGGCTTAGCTCTACATACTTTCAATATATTTGCTTAAGTTAAAACCAGGGCTTGATTAAGGGACCTACTATCTTAGCGCCTTTGCAACTACAGCGTGCATTTTTAATTAGAAGCCTTTTCACTGTTTATCTTTCCTATAAAATTTAGGGCATGGCTCTTTGAAATATATGTCAGCCCAGATAACTCATATGCTCATGTTATTCATAATCCTTTCTATAAATACTAGTAGAGGAAATAAATGGAGAGGATTTGACTGTCGTATTTTAGTTTCCAGCTTAGGGCTTGTCAATGTGAATACCCAAAACCTGATTTCGATATGACAATATGCTAAATTGGAGAGGGAATAATTCAATTTGTTGATTATTTATTTCTCAGTGCTAAATAAGACAACTTATCAATATGCATTGATTTAATTAAAACATCTTTTACTCATGTGTTTATTTATTTGAGAGACAGAAAAGCACACACAGACAAATTTATCTGCTCGTTCACTCTCCAATTGTCTGCAATAGCTGGGGCTAGGCTAGGTCAAAGCCATGAACCAGCAATTCAACCTGGGTCTCCTATGTGGGTGATAGGTACTCAATGATTTGAGCCACTTCTTGCTGCTACCTAGGGCACCCATTGGCAGAAAGCTGGAACTGGAAATGGAGCCAGGACTCAAACCAGGCACTCTGATATGGGATGTGGGTATCTTACCCATCAGACCAAATGCCTGTCTACAGTTAATTTTAAAGAGATTATATTAATCTAGAAAATATGTGATTTGAATTTTTTTATTTCCTCAAGTTGCTTTTAAGAATGTTTCTAGAGGTCAGCATTGTGGTTTAGCCAGTAAAACCGCCTCCTACAGTGCCGGAATCCCATTTGGGAACCAGTTCAAGTTCCAGCTGCTCCACTTCCAATTCAGCTCTCTGCTTATGGCCTGAGAAAGCAGTAGAAGATGGCGCAGTCCTTGGGCCTCTGCACCTATGTGAGAGACCCAGAAGAAGCTCCTGGCTCCTGGTTTCAGATGGACCCAGCTCTGGCTAGCATGGCCATCTGGGGAGTGAACTAGCAGATGGAAGATGTCTCTCTGCCTCTGCCTCTCTGTAACTCTGCCTTTCAAATAAATAAAATCTTTAAAAAAAAAAAAAAAGACATGCTCATATCTCTCTTTTTTTTTGACAGGCAGAGTGGACAGTGAGAGAGAGAGAGACAGAGAGAAAGGTCTTCCTTTTGCCGTTGGTTTACCCTCCAATGGCCGCCACAGCCGGCGCACTGTGGCCGGCGCACCGCGCTGATCCGATGGCAGGAGCCAGGTACTTATCCTGGTCTCCCATGGGGTGCAGGGACCAAATATTTGGGCCATCCTCCATTGCACTCCCGGGCCACAGCAGAGAGCTGGCCTGGAAGAGGGGCAACCGGGACAGAATCCAGCGCCCCGACCAGGACTAGAACCCAGTGTGCCTGTGCCGCTAGGTGGAGGATTAGCCTAGTGAGCCGTGGCGCCAGCCATGATCATATCTTTTTTAAAAAGTTTCTAACAATGAGATTTTACATGGACTTCGACCATTCAATTTAGAAATATTGATAATATTAATGTTTAAACTGTATGTTCATTTAAATAGCATTCAAAAACAGAAGAAATGCAATTTAACTTAGTAAGCAAGAGAAATATTAGTATTCAAACATGTTTAAGCCTTCAGAAGAAATACTTAAGAGTTTATGTAATGTGCCTTGAATTACTAGAGAAAAACTAACAGCAAATCAAAATTTTAAATTTATGGAACTTTGTTAAATGACCAAATTGATATTTCCCAAGTACTTAAAATATTGTAATATGAAGCCATCTGTCACCAGTGTATGCTTGGCAGTATAAATAGGAGCATATAAATTCTAATTCTCTAGCATAATCTTCTGGCATACTCAGGCATTTCTGCATTTTTAAATTAATGTATGCATGCATTCATTCATCCATTTAACAAATAGGATATATTTTTAACCAATATTATTTGTGACTGGCAAGTCATAATTGTGTATAAAGTTATGGTGCTTTGACGTATGTATACAGTGACATGATTAAATCAATCTCATTGACAGATCTGCCAACTCAGTTACCTATAATTTTGCATAGTTAGACATGTGAAATTTACTGTCTAGTTGTTTTGAAACACATAATGCATTATTATTAACTATGCTATTCACTCTGCTGTGCTATAGATCTTAAAACCTAATCCTTCAGCTTATCTCAAGCTTTGTCCCTTCTGATCAATAATCTCCCATTCTTGCACCCCAACCCCAACCCACAGCCTCTGGTTCTTTCTACTCTAGTTCTATGAGTTCAACTTATGAGATTATACATGTATCATCTGGCAACTGTCTGTCTGTACCTGGCTTATTTCACTTAACATAATGCTCTCCAGATTCATCCATGTTGTCGCCAATGACAGGATTTCCTCTTTCTGTAAGGCTGAACAGTACTGCACTGTACACGTACGCCACATCTTCTCTACCTGTGCATCCACTGGTGGACACTGTGGTTGTTTCAATATTTCGGCTACTGTGAAAAACATGTGAGTGCAGATACTCTTTTGACATAGTGACTTCAGTTCCTTTAGATATATTCCCAAATGAGGCATTACTAGGACATCAGGTAGTTCTATTTTTTGCTTGTTTGTTTTTAGAAACTTCCATATTATTCCCCACATGGGCTATAGTAATTTATATTTCCACCAATAATACATGAGTTTCCTTTTCTCTGCGTCCACTTCAACACCTGTTCTTTCATCCTTTTCAACCATTTTTAAAGCACTGCCTTATTAGTAATTTCCTAACAATACTTGTAACCGAAATATTAGAAATGTGTACAAACGGGGCTGGTGCTGTGGCGTAGTAGGTTAAGCATCTGCCTGCAGTGGTGACATCCCATAAGAGTGCCTGTTCATGTCCTAGCTGCTCCTCTTCCAATTCAGCTCTCTGCTATGGCCTGGGAAAGCAATGGGAGATGGCCCAAGTGCTTGAGCCCCTGTACCTGCATGGGAGACCTGGACGAAGCTCCTGACTCCTGGCTTTTCAGATTGGCCCAGCTCCAGCCATTGTGGCCATTTGGGAATTCAATCAGCAGATGGAAGACCTCCCTCTCTGTCTCTCCCTCTCTGTCTGTAATTCTCAAGTAAATAAATAAATCTTTAAAAAAATATTGCCTCAAAAAGGATTTTCTGTTTTTCATTGTTTTTTCATCTTTGTCTGTAAGCAAGGTATTTTATTCTTCCACCTGCCTGGCCATCTTTTCCCATCTCCTTAGTCTCAACCTTTTTGTATCACATTTACATTTGTCACTTGGAAGCAACATACGGTTGAATTTTTGAAACTGTATCAAGAAAGTCACAGTGTTTCAACTCATCAGTTTAATCTGTTTACATTTAATGGAATTATTGACTTTTTTAGACTTCTTTATCTGACATTACATTTTACTTTTGTGATTTTTAATTTTTTTTTCATTTCTCCTGATGGATTAGTGCTCTTTAGCCCTTTACCCTTCTTCCTTCTTACTGTGGAAATTTTAATTTTACTGCCATTTCCTATATTTATAGCTTTAAGAATCATTTTCAGCTAAACTGCAACCTTCTTTAAAAATAATTTGAGGGGTCGGGCGCTGTGGCTCACAAGGCTAATCCTCCACCTGCAGCGCCGGTACCCAGGGGTTTTAGTCCCAGATGGGGTGCCAGGTTCTAGTCCCAATTGCTCCTCTTCCAGTCCATCTCTCTGCTGTGGCCCAGGAGGGCAGTGAAGGATGGCCCAAGTACTTGGGCCCTGCATCCGCATGGAAGACCAGGAGGACACACCTGGCTCCCAGCTTTGGATCAGCGCAGCACGCCGGCCGTCACGGCCATTTTGGGGGTGAACCAACGGAAGGAAGACCTTTCTCTCTGTCTCCCTCTCTCTCACTGTCTAACTCTGCCTGTCACAAAATAATAATAATAATAATAATTTGAGGGGTCCAGTGCTGTGGTGTAGCAGGTGAAGCTGCGGCCTGCAGTGCCGGCATCCCATATGGGCGCTGGTTCGAGTCCCAGCTGCTCTACTTCCTATCCAGCTCTCTGCTATGGCCTGGGAAAGCAGTAGAAGATGGCCCAAGTCCTTGGGCCCCTGCACCCGGGTGGGAGGCCTGGAAGAAGCTCCTGGCTTCAGATTGGTGCCTGCTGCAGCCATTTGGGGAGTGAAGCAGCGGACGGAGAACCTCTTTTTGTGTCTCTTCCTCTCTCTGTAACTCAGCCTATCAAGTAAATAAATAAATATTTAAAACAATTTTAAATAGCCACATGTGGTTCACAGCTACCGTGTCAGGAATCACATTTCTAAGCAAATTTCATAATATGCTGTAGTGTGTATACACATACGTGTGTAAATGCATACATGTCTATCTATATACTTATATACATACACACATCTTCTCAAATATGTATGTATATATCTAAATAAGTGGCTCACATATATGTGCATATTTAAATAAATCACACACACACATATATATTCTTTAAAAACTTTTTAGCTGGAAGAAGAAATCAAAATTTTATTTCACATCTATAGTAATGTCTTAATATTAAGAGACTTTATGAAAATCAGGGTTTATATAATATGCTGCCACTGGCATATATTATGCTGGTAACTATTCTGGCAAACCATGGATTTTTTTTTTGTCATGGGAAAAACTTATTCACCTGTTTCTCAGGCACCTTCGTCATCATCATTTTTGACTCTGTAGGCAGTTTAGAAAAAAAAATTCATGTTCAGGCTTCTAAAACTGGCTTAAAGAACTCTAATAATGAAAACAACCCAAGTCTCTGCCCTTACAACACTGAGACAGTCTTGGGAACGTCTAATAAGTGCACCACACAGAGCTCTTAGGTTTACGGACTTGGTCTTTTTGCTTTCACAAATGTTCCCTGTGGTTTCAAGGAAGGCGGGCCAAGTGCAGTGGAAATCCCATCTAGACCACAAGGCCTTGCATGAAGAAGCACTGGTGGATTCCAAACCCACGCCCGTGTACTGGAGGGCCCGCCAAACATTCTCACAGCATTACATAAAAGGGCACGAAGAAGGGGAGGTGGGTTTGCCACAGGCTGCTCCTTATTTGTATTATTGATTACTGCTTTTAAACAAACTTAACAGTATGAAAAATTGATATTTCTATGAAAAGGGAAAAAAAAAGAATGAGTTCATCAACAAGTATTTGTTGAGACAGAATTCCCTAGAAGCACTTCTGTCTTTGGACCCTGGTTAAGAATATGTTGCTTCTAGAATAAAAAAATTTCCCAGGGGTGGGTGCTGTGGTTCAATAGGTTAAGCTGCCGCTTAGGACACCCACACCCCATATGGAAGGGCAGGTGAATCCCAACTTCTCTGGTTCTGATCCACCTCTTGCTGAGGCACCTGAGAAGGCAGCGGAGGATGGCCCAAGTGCTTGGCCCCCTGCCACCCACATGGAAGGCCAGGAAGAAGCACCTGGCTCCTGGCTTCGGACTGGCACAGCTCCAGCCATTGCAGCCATTAGGGGAGTGAACCAACGGAAGGAAGATCTTTCTCTCTGTCTCTCTCTCTCTCTCTCTCACTGTAACTCTACTTGTCAAATAAATAAATAAAATCTTTTAAAAAATCTTGTATAATTAATACAATAAAAATAACTTCTTCAAACCTTCGTGGAGATGAATGGACATTATTTCATCTCAACTACACTCCCTAAATTTAAAACTTAATTCCCCAGGAAGCACTCTGACCTCATCTGTCAATGTTGATACTTCAGAACACACAGGAGGCCCTGAACGTGGACTGTCTTCTGCTCTATGTCTAACTGCCAGAAACCTACAGGGAAGTGAGAACTATCCGTTAGCTTCCCAGTCATTTACCTTTAAGGATCTATATACATTGTTTGAAAATCCTGCCATTCAGAAATACATCTTTGAGCAGAAGTGAGATAAACATCTCAAGCTGGGAAATGTCTATTTAAAACAGAAAGCAAGACTATCAGAAAATACAGCAGACTTGTGATTTCAGAGACAGATGAAATTCCTCCTTAAGAAAGCGGCTTATCCGCTGTTATCTCACGGTGCGGAGACAGTCATTTCAGACTTAACACGAGGAGTCATTTATTCTGGCAGGAAGCTACGCATCATCTAGGAAGTATAGGAACATTTGTCTGGATCGACCGTTGGCATCTTTATCTACAGGTATAAATGCTCTCCCCCCCAAGACACGCCCACGGGGAGTCCCCAGTCTTATTTCAACTGTTTGAAGTAACAAGGCAAATACATCTGCCGTGTTTTCTCCTGATGGATGGGAATAAACAGGCAACCACGCTGCCCTTCCCGAAGAAGTCTCTAGACAGCTTGAAATGGCTCTCATCAAAAATTAAAGGCCTCTGAGATGCACTCAGGCAGCGCTGCCAATCTCTGCATCTGCGTTATTCCAAGTCTGTCAGGTGTTCCGAAACTGCTGGTGCCTTCAATCGGTAAAATCTTTTTTTTTTTTTTTTTGGTCTTCTTGTTTCATGTGCTTTAAGAAAATGATTCCTCTAGGAGATACTTTCTTTAAAATATCGAATGTTCAAATGGGGTCCTCCCGTGTTTCTCTTCTCTGACCTGAGTTCATTCCACATCAACGCTCAGGGATCTTAACTAGAACACTGCTTTGTTCATTTTGTATTCAGTTTTCAGGAAGTTCACTTAAGGTTAAATCACCATTATTAATTTAGGCACAAATCTGATTTATTCTATGTACCATTTTTATTCTAATATTCTGCCAGCTTATCCATCCAGGCACTTCAACCTAAACCTGATTGTGACCAAGTTTTCGTGCAATTCACAGGTGCCCTATACAAAGCCCCCTTGTGATGAGAAAGGATATAATCATCATTCGAAGAATGGACCGATGTCATACATACGAAGATCCAACCCATGTCTGACACAATACTCTAACAGTACTCCACATTTCAGGATTTTAAAGAGGTGCCTCTTGGAATCTGAATGGATTAGGTAATGTTACCTCCAGTATACCTCATGTACAGAAAAGTTTTTAGATGTAAATAGGAAACACATATTGGTCAGTTTAAACCATTAGAGATTCTGATATCATACTGCAAACACTTTTTAATTTTCATTGGATCAGTGTCGTATTTTTCCACAATAAAATAGACAAGTGATCATTTTATAGGCAACTGCAGCAAAGTGGCAAGTATCACCTGTTTTGAAGGCAGGCTGTGCTGCTCATTAAATGAGCTACTTCGGGAAGTTACTTAACAGCTCTGTGCTTTAATAATAATATAGCACTTAGTCCCCAGAATTACTATGAGAATTAAACAGATCAAAAGTTAAAGTGCAGGCAAGTGCTGTAGCATAGCGGGTATAGCTGCCTCCCGCAGTGCCAGCATCCCAAATGGGTGCCGGTTCAAGTCCCAGCTGCTCCACTTCTGATCCAGCTCTCTGCTATGGCCTGGGAAAGTAGTAGAAGATGGCCCAAGTCCTTGGCTCCCTGCACCTGCCTGGGAGACTCAGAAGAAGCTCCCAGCTCCTGGCTCCTAATCAGCACAGCTCTGGCTGCTACGGCCAACTGGGGAGTGAACCAGCGGATGGAAGACCTCTCTCTATCTCTCTCTCTGCTTCTCCTTCTCTCTCTGTAACTCTTTCAAGTAAATAAATAAATCTTTTTTTTAAAAAAAAGATATAAGTACCAAAATTGCTGGCACACGGCAAGTTTTCAAAAATATTAATGTTCCAGTGGATCTTTTATAACCCTCTTTCTCTGGCACTTTCTCCACTGACCTTCAGGGTTAGGTGGCTCAGGATTTACCTCCCCTCCTCTCTCCTTCCAGCCTTCCTTCCTTTGTCCTTCTCTCCTCCTCTTCCTCCTCCCCCTCTCCCACTCCCAGGCTCCCCCTAGTGTGTGTGGGGGGATTTACAGCCAAAAGGTTTGAATAATTCAGTGCCTCTTTTAACTTGAGTTTTATCATCTCTAAAGACTACCACCTTATTTGGTAGCTCTAATGCCATAATAGTTGGACACCAAGCAACCCTGAAGGAATTATGCAAAATGGAAGATTATCAACAGATGTGGGGAAAGCAATGGTAAAGTAGTTTTTGTCCATTTTCTCCAGATGTTCTAGAACATTCAGCACTTTGGGTTCAGGGAATCCTTGCCTCTGTGTCATTCAAGCGATTAATTTTAACACAAAAGGCAGTAAACAGTCTCAATGACCAGGTGGCTAAGTGGTTTACCAATAAAACACGGTTATAGCAGCCAGCGTGTCACTTGCTTTTCCTGGGGAAAAGCACACAGCACGTAATATATGTCTCCTGAATTTCAGTTCAAATGTTTAATTCTTACTGATGCAACAAGGACATAAGCCTCGGCCACTCTCATCACTGGAATGTATTCTTGGCCCTTGAATCTCAGTTGGGTCTCACACCCTAACGGCCTTCATTCCCCACCCTGCACTCTTCTCCAGGTCCCCAGGCCCTGCCCAGTTCTAGGAATTCCCCTCCACCTGCCACTCCCTACCCCCAGCCCCATCTCTAGCCCTCCTTAAAAAGGCCTGGCCCCTGGGGGTTGGGGCCTTCTGCCACATGCTCCATCCATGTACACTCGGGCAGTTGGTCACCCACCTCTATGAATTTATTTTCCCTGAATAAATTTGGACTGGCTGTAAATTCATACACTGCCTCCTGTCTATTCTGCGCCTCTTTTCCTAACATCTTGGTGCCCCGTGTGAGGAGGCACCAATCTGCAACTTTTTCCTAACACTTTTTATGACTTTTTTATGGATTTTTCAGTAGGTAATATTTAAAGCATTTTAAAATCTGTTTTCAGCATATTTTTAAATTCATTTTCCTAGGTCCCTGATGTTTCCAATTACTTTTTTTTGACGGTATATATTTATTCTGTTTATATTCATATATATATATTTGACTGTATATATTTATTCTGTTTATATTCATATATATATTCATATATATTTATTCTGTATATATTCATTCTGTTGTTTTTTATTTCAAAATATTAAATCAAGCTAATTTATATACTATTGCTTATCAAATTCCTATCTGTATTGGTGATGAGAACATTTAAAATCCACTCTTTCACCCATTGTAAAATACACAATGTAGAGCTAGGAACTAGAATCTCTATGATGTGGCAACAGGTCTCTAAAACTTACTCCTACCTGAAACAGAGCACCCTCTGAGCCACTTCTCTCCACTCCCCAGCTCCTGGGAGGCAGAGAGACACAGAGGCAGGAGGCTTCCCCTTCTGCTGCCTCTCTCCCCAGATGCTTCAACAAAGCCAAAATTCAACTCAATCCAGGTCTCTCATATGGGTGGCAGGAACTTCACTACTTGAGCCATCACCACTGTCTGCAGCAGCAAGCTGAAATCAAGAGCCACAGCTGGGAACTGATACAGGATGAAGGAGTCCTACTCAGGTCTTAACCCCTAGGCCAATTCACTTTTATCTTCTTGTATATTTTTGCCAGCTGAAATCCAGTTTAGAAGTTATAAATAAATATGCAAAAATAAACTGCTAACACTACTTTTAAAACACAGTTTTGGGGGCCTGCACTGTGGCACAGTGGATAGAATACTGCCCACGGCACCTGCACCGGCTATAAGCACAGGTTCATGTCCCGGCTCTTCCACTTCCGATCCAGCTGTCTGCTAATGGCCTGGGAGAAGCAACGGAGGATGGCCCAACTGCTTGGGCCGCTGCACACATGTGGAATACCCAGATGAAGCTCCTGGCTTTGGCTTGGCTCAACGCTGGCCATTGCATCCATCTGGGTAGTGTAACCAACAGATTGCAGATTTCTTTCTATGTCTCTCCCTTTCTCTCTGAGTTTCAAAATAAGTAAGTAAACCTTAAAAAAAAGTTTTGACCTCTTTTACACCAAAATTAGAGGCTTTCAGGTCAGACCTGTGAAAATAAAACATTTAAAGAGCTACCCTAGATGCCACCACATGAGAGAGCGCATTTGCCTTCCATACCGTCAGGGACGCTCTGGGTACTCACATGAAATTCACGCAGCCTGTGCCGGCAGGCGGAGCAATCCAGACAAAGCTGAGGTTGGTTGTGGGCAGGTGACTGACATGAGAGGCCACCACACTGCACATAAACTGGTTTCCAAACTGGTGGTCAGACATGATCCCTGGAAGACAAAAAGGAAAAGACGTTGTAGAAAGACAACAAAACCAGGCCCTCCCTATCATGGCAAGACAAAAGCTTCTGGACAATTCTCTGTCACGATTCATTATGTTCCACTATGGAAAACAGAGCATGGAGAGTTCTTATGAAACTAGAAAGCGACTTGCTGTACAGCCCAGTAATCCCACCACGTCGTATATACTCCAAAGACATGAAATCATTTATCAAAGAGATACCTACTCCACCATATTCATAACAACAATCTATTCACAATAGTCAAGACAGGGAATCAACCAAGGTGTTCATCATCAGATGACAGGATGAAGAAAATGTGCTTTTTATGCACTAAAATATTCTCTTTGGGATGTGGGAACTAAAGCAAACAAACCAACAAACACCTCAATGTGAACACAGAATGCTGCTCCCTGGAGACTGGCGGGGACAGGAGGGATAGAGGGAGTTTGACTTCAGTAAAAACAGAGGAAGTTGGGTGTAGAGGATAGACGGTGTCAAATATACTAATTATAAGATGTCAACACTACGAGATGCTAGGTGTGCAGTATGTGGGAACTCGGCACAACTCAAAATTCAAAACTATCCTGACATTAAAATTATCCCTAAAATTATAAAAATAAGAAAAACGTGTTATGCTGTTTAGCTTCCCTCTACATTGTGTCATTCCCCCCTTATTACTGCTAGAGAGAAATGAACTTTCTTAAACACACTGTTGTTAGGGAGCGACGTACCAAAATCACTGCTTTAGGATGCATTTGTTTTGGTTTGGTTGACTGATCTTTCTCCATTCATCAGTGACAACCAGGACCAACCTGCAGCTGAAGGAGGCTGAGTTTACTGGAACAGAAGAGGCCAAATACCATGGGGACTGAGAGGCATCTCAGTAGGAGGCGCCTGGGAGGGACTCATTAAAATCTCTGGGCCTCCCTTAGATTATGTCCGAGGAGAGTGTTTTATGGTTTCAGAAAGCCCTGCGTTTCAGGAAAACCTCCAGCCCCGCTGGGGAGATTGCAGGGAGATGTGGATTGGCACACGGTTTTGGGGCTATCAGGAAGTGGAGGTCATTTTATCACTGGGCATCTTAATTTTTATCTCCGACGCATGGAGAATAGAGTGAAGCTAAATCTGCAATTGGTTTATGAAAAGCACCAGGAGTCACGTCAGCACAGAGAAGGATGTGGGTCATCTGTGTGGTGTGCATTACAGAGTGGCCTTGTGTTCGCTTCATATCATCAGCATCTCAGGATGGGCGGTCTATAGTGTGGATGTCCTGTGAAACTGCTTATGTCCCAACTGAGGTCACCACGGCCTCACAGTGAGCAGGTCAGCTCCCAGCTGAGACATCAGCGGATGCTTTTTTTCCGCTTTTTTTTTTTTAATAAAGTGGTTCCCATAGGATAACCTCAGATATAAAATATAAATAAACAGTATGAGAAAAGTTCATTGAACAATGAACAAAAACAAAGTCTATGCAGACATGAAGAAGCACAGATGGCAAATAAGGACACAAGAAGATGTAGAGAATCATACAAGGGCACCTCAAAAGGCTTGCGGAAAAAGGAACTAAAAGATGAGCTTATTTTTATGCAAAAGATGTTTGAAATCATGACAGCTTTTTTCACGATGCACATTTTCATGAACTCTCTGAAGTACCCTCAGATGTCCTGAGGGAATTGCAAATTAAAACAACAATGAGATATGGCGACATGTCTATTACAATGACCCAAATGCAAACCACCGACAACACCCTAGCCTGGAGAGGCTGTGCGGCAGAGAGCGCTCAGTCACTGCTGGAGGGAATGCAAAACGGTGCAGCCACTTGGGAAGGCCATCGGGCAGTATCTTCTAAAGCTGAACAGACTCTCAGGATACAAGCCAACAAATGCATGCCTGGAAATATCCCAAAACAAACTGAAAGTTTACATCCGCACCAAACCCGTTCTTCACAGCTTTATTCATAATCGCCAAAATCTGAAAGCAACCGAGATATCCTTCACTGGGTGAATGGCTAAATAAACTGTGGTGCATCCAGACAATGGAATATTATTCAGCCCTGAAAAGAAATGAGCCATCAAGCCGTGCAAAGACACGACAGGAAGTCAAATATTCACATTGCCAAGGGAAAGAAGCCAATTCCAACTATACCACCTTCAGGAAAAGGCAAAACTATAGAGATGGGAAAATGATAAGAGCTTGCTAGGGGCTGGAGGGTGGGAAAGGATGACCAGGAAAAAAAGCACAGCAGATGTTTAGGGCAGTGAAACTATTGCAATCCCACAGTGGGGGCTGCCTCTCCTTAGATGGATTTTCAAGATTCTTAGGAAGTACTGCACCAAGAGTGAATCCCAACGCACACTATAGACTTTGGGGGATAAGGATGGGTCAGTGTAGGTTCATCCATTCTACAAATTCTCCACTGTGGGGCAGGATGCCAACAGCACATGAGGTTTCTCATGTGTGGGAAAAGAGATCCCTGTATATGGGGATTCTGTACTTTTCACTCAATTTCATTGTAAGTCCAACTCTTCTCTAAAAAATAAAGTTTATTAATTTTTAAAAATTAATAAAAGCATTGTCAGGAGTGGGAAGTCATGTTTTAAAATTCTCTCATATACTGGCTTTGTGACCTTGGGCAAATGACTCATTATTCTCTCAGAGAGCCTGTTTTATGGTCTTTAAAATGTAAATATCATGCCCTCTGTATCTTAAAGTTGTGAGAATTAAATGACTCAGTACGTCCAAGTATAATCGCATTTAGTACAGAATCTACAAGTGGGCTTTCAGTGAATCTTGATTTTCTTTCTGCCTGCCACAGTGATCATTCTAAAATACAATTCTATTCATACTATTTCTCAACCAAAAAATAAATAAATAAAACCTTTCAATGTGACCCCCACACACATTGTCTTTAGAGGTGCTGTCCAATATGGTAGCTGCTAGCGGTTATTCAAACTTAATTAAAATTAAATGCAAATTAAGATTCTGTTCTTTAATTGCACTAGCCACATTTCGAGTGCTCATTAGCTATGTGTGGTCCAGTGACTGCCATACTGGACAGCAAAGCATGGAAAGTTTCCATCATCACAGAAAGCTCTATTAGACAGAACTGGTCTACGTAGGATAGAATTAAGACCCTTTGGGTGTGCCTTGCATTTCCTTCTCCAACTCATCTTCAGCGCTTTCTATTCCCATGTCTTATCCAGTCCCTCGTCCTTTACACACCCAAAATACCAAATAAACCCCCTCTCTACCTTTGCACAAAGTATGCCTTCCACCTAAAATGCTCTCTATACTCAACCACTCTCAACCACCTGATAGAGGCTACATCAATATTTACTTCACTTTCTACTCTATCAAGCCTCTCCTATCTACCTCCAGGTGAACTCAGCAAGCTCCTCCTACACGTACGTTCCTGGGAAACCTTTTACTTCAGTCTAGCATGGCTCTTAGCCCAAGGCATTTGGAAGGCTCCGGTTTCTTTCCTTCCCTGCATCTTATTTTCTTTAAAAACACAAATCAGGCCTACTAACCTACATTCCTCTGGCACCCGGCACAGTACACATACTCAGATATATCACTTATTTTCTTAGTATCTTTACTCTTGGGTGTCATGCTTTAAGATGGCATCTCAATCACCAAGATGAAAACAAAATTTTCCTGTATTTTCCTTTTACTAGTTGATTTTTCACATTTACATTGTTAATGTTTCTATTTTTTTTTAGTTAAAAATTTATTTGAAAGGTAGAAAGAGAGAGAGAGAGAGAGCTTCCATGCACTGGTTCATTCCTCCAATGCCTGCAACATCCAGGCCTGGTCCAATTTCCCAAATGCCCATGACATTCAGGGCTGGCCAGGGTGAAGCCAGGAGCTGGAAACCCACTGTGGGTCTCTCACGTCAGTGGCAAAGACCCAAGTCCTTGAGCATCGTCCACTGCCTCCTAAGGGTGCACAGTGGCAGGAAGCTGGGATCAGTAGCCCAGCTGAGACACAAAGCCAGGAACTAAGATAAAGGATGCTGGTGGCCTGTGCCAACACCTGACCCCACCCCTAAATCTTGTTATGTGGCACAAAGCAGGCATTTAACTTTATTATTGTTCCCCCTAAGTGACTCTAGGTTTTCAGCATTCTTCCCTTAAGATGCCATGATGCCTGTTCAGAGCTATCTTTACTCCGGTCTCACTCCCCTGGTCCACCAATGATTCCTCCGAAGGCTGCAAATGATCATGACAGCCCCCTGCTGCACTGCCTGCCATGGATCCCCATCAGATTCCAGAAAAACACAAACTCTCCGGCACCACTTACAGCACTCCGCAAAATCTGACCCCTACTTGCTCTCCCTGCACCTATGTCCCGGCCACGATGCCATTCTTGAGCTCTGGTGGTTAAGCCACACGCACTCATACTTCTAAGCACATGCCCTTCAGACACCCTCAAAGGCCTCTCTCCACATTCACGTCCCTTGCCCACATTTCCTCCTTTCCATCTCTCCATCACCACACTTGATCACCTCCCCAAGAAGGCTAGGGTGGGCTCTGTCTTTAATCTTTACATCCCAAGCACTTGCCATGATATCTAACACATCACAGATACCCGGGAAATGTTTTCTGAATAAGTACAAGAGTAACTTTCTTTTTTTTTTTTTTTCAAATATTTATTTAAGAGGCAGAGTTACAGAAAGAGAGAGGCAGAGACAGAGAGGCAGAGGTCCTCCATCTGCTGGTTCACTCCCCAAATGGTCACAAAGGCCAGAGCTGGGCTGATCCCAAACCAAGGGCTTCCTATACTGATGCAGGGGCCCAAGCACTCGGGCCATCTTTCACTGCTTTCCCAGACCATTAGCAGGAGATGGATTGGAAGAGGAGCAGCCAGGACATGAACCAGTACCTAAATGGGATTCCAGTGCTGCAGGCAGAAGCTTAACCTACTATACCACAGCGCCAGCCCCAAGAGGAACTTTCAAAATAAATGAGAACAAGAATTATATCATATATGTTACATTAACTAGTGAAATGCAATCTTGTCCAACAGAAAGCTGTATAGAATAGGTCAGAACTAGTCTAAGACATAGGAAAAAAAAGTCTAAATTTTGTCACATATACATGAGGTTCTTCTTCTCATTCAGGGTTTTATTTAGTTATATACTGCATGTTGAGACAAAAATCATCAAGCCGGAGAAACCGCAAGGCTAAGGAGGATAAGAGACTGCCAGGGAAATCACAGAGCACCAAAGGAGACTCAATAGCCATGACTCAGGAGCTGCCACTCACCTCTGGCCAGGCACAGAACAGGGAGTGGGTGGGAAGTGACACATCTGCTGGAGTCAGCCTGGCCCAAACGGAAAATCAAAGTTCCAGCCACAATCTTGTGGGAAGGGAAATGAACCAAACAAAATAAGGTGTCCAGGCTGTGGTAATGGGATTCATGGCCAAGTTCACTCCTCACAATCCCTCTTAGAAAGTGAGTCAGTGTTTAGGCTGCAGGTTACATTCAGTACTTTCTAAAGCAGCTACCGTGGTCCTATCCTGGGCGAGGCTGCTGCTGCACAAGATTCTTGTAACCTAACATAATTCCGCTCAGCAGCACCCGAAGAAACTCAGTCAACATCGGAACCCAGAGATTCTGGGTTAATGGTCTGAGGTTCTATCCTGAACACCTGGAGGGCCTCACCCAGGAATTCTAATGTGTAGCCAGCGTACCTTGGTAGAATGTTTAGAATTCAAAGCTTAGAGCAACACGCTTCAGATGACCAAAGTACCAATAGACACACTGGAGGTGTTCAATAGTGTCTTATAACAGGCCATAGTAATAATGGAAAACATCCGATCTCCTTGCGCAATACTTCTACAATCATCCCAAACATGTATTTTCTGGGCCTTTTTATGTCCCCTTAAATGCAATGAATGTGCAGTGGCTCTTGCTCTTTTAACACAGGGCTACCACATAAAAATTCGTATTTTCTTTGAGAACATCTAAAAGTTGGCCAGAGTTGCAGCTGCTAGAAATTTAACTATCTTAAAGACCAATCAATAGAAAACATTTTTTACAAAACCCTGCTACCCAAAGATCCCTATTTGCATCAAAGCCTCTGTAAGGCCCTAAGGTGATATAACAAAGAAATATAGGGCAAGGCCATTGTCCTGAAATGACTAGAGCTGGGAAGAGCAAGCGAGAATGAACTAACACTCTAAATAAAGGCTTGGAAACAGGTGAGCACTAGCTGGGTGATATCAGTGAGAAACAGAAAATAGTAATGATAAAGTGGGACAACCATAAGAATGACAGCTAATGCTTATTGGACACACACAGTGACCTGGCATTAGTTTGAGTGTTTGTGAATGTTAACTTATTTAAGGCCCTTAAGCACTCCTTAAGCTAGCATGTTCTCCAGTTTACTGATTAGGACACTGAGAAAATGGAAATAGAAGAACTTGCTCATGCTCACACAGCACCTGGGAGAGTGGGCCCTCACTACAGTCTCACAAGTGACTTGGTTAGAGTAGGCATTTGGCCCAGCAGTCAAGATGTCACTTGGGACACCCGCATTCCATATCAGAGTACGTGGGTTCAACTTCTGGCTCCAGCTCCTGTTCCGGGTTCCCGTTACAGTGCACCTGGGAAGGCAGCAGATGATGGCTCAGCTGGTTGAGTTCCTGCTCCCTCCACGGGAGACCCAGACGGAGTTCTCAGCTCCTGGCTTCAGCCTGGCCCTGGCCCCAGCCCCAGCCCCAGCCCCAGCCCCAGCCCCAGCCCCAGCCCCAGTGGTTGTGGCCATTTAGCAAGTGAACCAGCGGACGGAATCTCTCTGTGCATCTCTGTCTTTGTCAGTCTCTCTTCTTCCCTGCTTTGCAAATAAATAAGAAATTGCTCTATTGAAGTAAGACTGGACTGAGTCTAGAAGAAATACTGCAAATTCCATGATTGTTTTTATTTCCATGAAACAGCAGGGCGTAACCAACACCACACTGCCCTGTGACAGGCATCAGGGTACAGCTCTCAAGCTTCACACCGACATCTGTTAAAGGCTGGTCCATGATCGCTGAGAGCCCTTTCAGCTCCACTGCTCTCAGTACCACTTAAAAGAACAGAAGGAGGATGGGAGGGCACTCTACAGGGCTGACATAATGAATGGGGTGCGCACAGAAAAGACAATGAGGTTTGGAAGTCAGAATCAGTGTCTAGTGTTCAAGGAAGCACAATACACTGTCACAGCAACCTGCTTAATGCCTTCCATGTCATGGGAGACACATATTATCTGATTAATATAGGTGATTCGGAATCCTATTCTTGGGATAACTGAAATTTGAATTTGAAAATGAATTTAAATTTATGTTGGTGCTTTTGTTGCTGCATGGTGGGGAACAGGATGCACACGGAGTGTTTAATGTTATTTGGGAAGGGAAGAACCAGATTATTATAAAGGAATTATAACTTGTTTTTGAGAGGGTATGTACTTACATATGTATGTGTAATGTAGCTATAATAAAGATTTATTTATTTGGCTATGTGCAAACCACTAGACTTAACATTTTCTAGGAATTTGTTCCCCAGAGAAAACAATTTCCTGTGAGAAATCTGTTTTTTTTTTCCCATGAGAACAAAGTGAACACTTTCAAGCAACTCTCCCATTCCAACTTTGACGAAAGTGGATTTGTCCTTCAACTCAGAAGTTCTACAAAATTGATAACTGTCTTGATTTAAGCAAGGTTTTAAAGCATCGTGTGTTATAAAAACATTTCCTTTTGAACATTGTGTGCACACATTTCAAAAATAGAATATTCACACTACCTGTGACTTCTCTGCCAAAAATCAAAATAACTCTTTAAAACACCGATTCTTTTGAACAAAGTCTGGGTGTTCTACATTCATTAAGTTGAACTGAATTTAGTTCACAAATTATTGAATGTTTGTCTTCTCGATCAAAGCTGTTGTAGAAGGAAGGGAATCCACAGCAGAGATTCCTTTACGCACACTGTCCTTTCCCAACATTGGGTTCATGATGTCTTTATTATCTCAAAGTTTCCTCCACAATCCCTTTTAAGAGAGAAACACACATTTCTGTGCCTTCCAGGATGTCATTTTCCTTGACAAGTCTTCAGTTATTTTAAGTTTGTGACT